>NW_019154097.1:31295480-31296070 GCF_002288905.1 Enhydra lutris kenyoni | reverse complement strand
GGCGGCGGGGCCGGCGCCGCAGCTCGAGCGCGAGCCTCACCGGGGAGCGGCGGCGGCGGCGGCGGCGGCGGCGGCGGCAGGGGCGGGGCGCGGCCTGGCGGCGGCGGCGGCAGCAACAGCGACAACGACGGCGGCGGCTCCCTCGGCGGGCCGCGCTCCGGGCCTCCCGGCTCTGGCGCTGGCTCCGGGGGAGGCGCCGGGCGCCCGAGGCTGGCTCCGGCGGGAGGAGGGAGCGGGAGCCCTCGCGTCCCGAGCCCGCGCCGCCGCCCCGGCCGGCACCCCGCCTCCCCTCCGCGGCCTCCCTCAAGGCTCAGCCCGCTAGCCCCCCGGCCCGGCCTCCCCGAGCCCGCGGGCGGCCCCCAGCCCGGCCTCCGAGCCCCGGGAGCCGCCGGCCTCTTAGAGTCTGGGCACTAGTTATCCCCTCCGCCAAGCTGGTCTCTTGCAGGGCCCCGCAGCCCACTCGGCTCTCTTAGGCCGCACTGAATCGGCCCTTCTGCACAGCCTAAGAACCCTGGACGCCCCCGGCCTCAACACACACACACCCCCCCCCCCAGGCCTCAACACACACACACACACACACACACACACAC
>NW_019154097.1:31278918-31295380 GCF_002288905.1 Enhydra lutris kenyoni | reverse complement strand
ACACACACACACACACACACACACACACACCCAGGCCTCAACACACACACACACACACACACACACACACACACACACACACACACACACACACACGTTGGCCTCTTGCAGGGACACCCGACCCTCCCTAGTCTTGAGGGAACATCAGGCCATTCCTTCAACTCAGCTCACTCCAGTTCGGGAGGCCCCACTGACCCAACGGACCCAACACAAGCTTAGCCAGGTCCCAGTCCCCACTAATAACAGACCCCTCAAAGGGATCCCAATCTCCCAGCAATTCTCTGCCTCCCCTTTACGCCGGGCAAACGATCTAACCACCGAGGCCCAGAACCAGAGTTATGGGACTGCCCTGGAGGGAAGCATCCAGAGGAACCAGGGGTTTACAGAAGTGCTGCCCTACAGTACTTGGGAAAAGGTACGGGCCAGAGGATAAGATGAAGCTGGATGAGGGCTGGGGTCCAGAGCTTGACCCTCAGCTAGAATGGCTGGTACCAAAGACAGGAGCAGCCTGTCTCTTCACCTTTAACCAAAAAAATGTCCTACATAGCCCCAGCAAGGCATTCCCAGAGAGGGGCTGGTCTGCTATTTGAAAGAATTGTGGTCAGAGGCCAGTGCCCTTCGAGCTGAGGACCATGCAAGAGTGATTGGCATCTATTTGCTAATACATCAAGTCTAATTGTCACACATTCTAGGCTTTTCTAAGCAGAACTGGCTGTTGGGGAAAATGTCTTGTGGGGAAGCCAGGCAACTGTGTGCATTCCAAGAGTCTGTCTTGCTCCAAAATGCCAGTTTCAGATGGTTTTGCAGGCAAGTTTTTTCAAACCATTAGGGGACAGACAATCCCTCTGTTATTTAAAGTGTTACACAGAAAAAAAAAGAAAGAAAGAAAGAAAGAAAAACGTTCCGTTTCGCTTTCCAAATTTAGCATAACTCTAATGCCAAAATCTGAAAGAGATTACACCAAAAAGGAGAATTGCAGGTCAGTATAGAACACTGGTGCCCAGATAATTGAAAATGAGTTATTTGAAAAAGAGGGTCTATAGTCAAACAACTTGAGAAAGTACTGCCATGTATAGTCTACCTTTTGGAGAATCACAATAACTATTTATATATTAAAGTCTCTGTGAAGTCCAGGGGTAAAGAAACTGTATAACCTGGCATTTCTCAAACTCATCTGAGCCAGGAGCACCTTTTATAAGTTCACCAATTATCTCTAATATGTGAATCACTACTATAGACCAACCCACATAAGTATATAATGGTTGTAAATCTACTAAACAAAATTTTAGCAATTTGAATCCAACTTGATGTAAAACAAGTCAAAATCCACTATGCTCAAACAAGATTTATTCAAAAAGTGAAAGAATAATTCACCATCAGGGAGTCTATAAATTGTTAAAGAAAAATAAATCACAGGGTATTTCAACAAGACAGATGCTTTAAAAGTATTTGATAAACTTCAACACCAATTACTTACAAATTTTTAAAAATCTCTTAGTAAACTAGGAAGAAATTTTAAACTTCATAACATGATAAAGTTTATCAGAAGCCATCAACAAACATATTTAATGGGGAAACACTAAAGGTATTTTCATTTAAGTCAGAAACAAAACAAGGATGTGTGTCATAGCTGCTAGAAACTAATGCCAATGTGATAAGATAAGAAAAATAAATAAACAAATACTGGAAAGGAAGGGACAAATTGTCATTACTTGTTCATGACTTAAGTGTATACCTAAAAAAAAAAATGAAGAGAATCAGCCAAAAATCTTCAAGATTTTGGTAAAATGGCTAGTAATGAGATAAACAAAATCCATGGCTTTTCTAAATGTGAAGAGAAAAAAACTTCCTTTCCATAAAGAGAAACTTCTGTTTTGTTTTTGACTTTGGCTGATTGCAGAGAGCAAATATTTTTATGTGGTCTCCTGCCATGTGACAAGTGGAACTCTTTCTTCTGCAGAGAGATACTATTGTCCAGCTACTACAGAAGTAAATCTCTCCAGTTCAGGGGGAGATGTTATAGCAAGTCAACTTGTCCACAGATCAAACGCTACATTTTCCTGTCAATTTCAAGGACTTTTATCTCCTATGCCTCTTTTCTATATCTATGCCTCAGTTTCTTCCAAATTCAGAAGAGGGAGAGAGGTATTACTTATAGGATCCCCTAAATACAGCACTAAATACCAATGATTTCTATTTAGAAAGTATGATTTTTTTAAGAAAATTACATTCACATTAGCAATGAATACTATAAAATACCTGGGCTTAATCTTAACAAGAAATGGCAAGGCCCATAGAAAGAAAACTATAAAACCTTACTGAAAAACATAAAAGAAGTCCTCAAAGGAAAAACATAATAAATCCCCAAGGAAGAAGTCTCAATATTGCAAAGATGTCATATCTCCCCTAACTCAATTTATATATTTAGTGGAATCTAAATCAAAGAACCAATATGATTTGGGGGATATGGTGCAATGGAATTTAACAGAATTATTTTAAAACTGATTTTGATAAATAAATATGTAAAATATGAAGAAAAAATTTTAAATTGAATAATAGTATTATATTAAATTTATTATAAGAATATTAATAATAATGAATATCAAATATAACATAAAACTTACATTGTAAATTATATTTTATACTTTATATATTTTATATCATATAAATATAGTAACTTATATTTTCATATCTGTTAGAGCAGTAATACTACTGGTTATCTAACATATTAAAATATAATATAGGGGCACCTGGGTGGCTCAGTCAGTTGAGTGTCTGACTCTTTTTTTTTAAATTTTATTTATTTATTTTGGGAGCGCCTGGTGGCTCAGTGGGTTAAAGCCTCTGCCTTCAGCTCAGGTCATGATCCCAGGGTCCTGGGATCGAGCCCCACATCGGGCTCCCTGCTCAGCAGGGAGCCTGCTTCCTCCTCTCTCTCTGCCTGTCTCGCTGCCTACCTGTGATCTCTATCTGTCAAATAAATAAATAAAATCTTTAAAAAAAATAAAATAAATTTTATTTATTTGACAGATAGAAATCACAAGTAGGCAGAGAGGCAGGCAGAGAGAGGAGGAAGCAGACTCCCCGGAGAGCAGAGAGCCTGATGCGGGGCTCAATCCCAGGACTCTGAGATCATGACCTGAGCTGAAGGCAGAGGCTTTAACCCGCTGAGCCACCCAGTTGCCCCAAGGGTCTGACTCTTGATTTTGTCTCAGGTCATGATATCAGGTACTGGGATCAAGTTCCTTGTTGGGCTCTGAGCTCAGTGGTCTCAGAATCTTGAGATTCTCTCTGTCCTCTACCCCCCTAAACTAAATCAATCTTTTAAAAAATAATAAAATGTAACATAAAACTTCAGTAAATAAAATTGTGGACCATCAGTATAGGAATACACACTTTATCATATATTGAGTTCCCTGTTTATAAATACCACATGCTGTTTCTATCCACTGATCCATTTGTATATTCCTAATATTCCACTCCAAACCATATTATCTTGCCCAGATCACTTCAATAACATCCTTACTATTCTCCTGGCTTTGACTCCCTTCAAACAATGGAAAACAGCAACCAGAGTGATCATTAAAAAAATAATAATAATAATGATAAGACAGCAAATCATCCCCTTTCTTAAGACCCCTCCAGTGACTTTCCAAAAAATAAAATAAACTCTCCAACACAATGCAACTGACCAGATCTCTTGCTCTGTGGACCTTGCCTGCCCGGCCATCTTCTCAGCTGTTCTAGCCATGCTGGTTTCCTTTTAGATATTTCAATAGGAAAGTTCTTTTTTCCCTGGGGGTTTTCACCTAGAGCATTCCTCCTCACCATCTTTACAGGGCCTGGGCCCTTCTCATTCTTAAACTCTCAGCTAAATGTCATGTCCTTGGAGGCCTTCGCTGGTCATCCAAGTAGTTTCATATTGTATTCATACCACATCTGTTCATTTCCCACTTATCACTCCATCACAATATGTAACTATTTACTATTTGTTTACCTGTTCAATTCTCAGTCTCTCCACAAGACTAAAAGCTCCACCATGGTATCAGCTAATCAAACATAAATGTGCCCCATGTACTAGCCCCTCAATAAACATTTGTTTAATACATAGATGTGTCAACATTTAATATGTGCATACCCTCTGTCCATGTCTAATAATTATCCAGAGCAAACAATCAGGCAAGTGCACACAGATGTATGTTCAAGGATAATTATTTCAGCACTGCTTATAATGAGAAAATATTGGATATATCCTAAATGTCTAGCAATAGAAGACTGAGTCATTAAAAAAAAGAAAGCTGTGCTGACATAGAAATATACCATGGTATTTTGTGCAGTAAGAAAATAAACCAAAACAGGGTACAGAACAGAATGCATTCATTCTATGAGCCCGTTAATTTTATATGTATTCATGAGTATTTATATGTATTAAAATGCATTAGATGGGGATGCCTGATTCCTGGGTGGCTCAGTCGGTTAAGCATCTGCCTTCAGCTCATCTTATGATCCCAAGTTCCTGGGATCAAGCCTCATGTCGGGCTCCCTGCTCAGAGGAGAGCCTGCTTCTCCCTCTCCCTCTGCTCCTCCCCTAGCTTGTGCTCTCTGTGTGTCTGTCTGTCTGTCTAACACATAAAAATTTTAAAAATAAATAATAAAATAAAATGTTTTAGATACTTGGAAAACATATACCAAACATTAATAGTTTAATAGTGGCTATCTGTAGGGGGGAGGATAGAGATTTTCATTTTCCATTTTAGCATATCTATATCTATATTTTAGCATCTTAAGGATGGAGACACAAATAACAGGCCACCCAACTAAGAGGAGCTTGAACAATAGGCATTTATTTTGCCGGCCAGAAGTCATCTACCTTCAGTCTCCCTGTTAGAGGGGAATGAAGACACTGAGAACTCCTGTCCTTCTATCCTCTGCTCACATCCTCAGGTGGTTGTCTTTTATGTTTGTACTGGTTACCTCATGGGCACAGAATAGCTCCTCAGATGTCACAGTCTCCTTTCACAGCATGAAAGCAGGTGGGGAGCAAAATCTTTCCCAGGAATTCCCCGGCAGATCTGGTAAGATCCCAAGGGCCAGAAGTGGGTCACATGGCCATCCCAACTGTAAGGGAGGCTAGGAAAAATGGCTTTGTCAATCATGATCACCTCCCAAAGCTGGTCATGTTGACATGCCATTTAAAATCATGGAAAACAGCATGGAAGTGCCTTAGAAAATTAAAAACAGAACTAGCATGTGATCCAGCAATCCCAATTCTAGGTATATACCCAAAGGAGATGAAAATAAGATCTCAAAGAGACACCTGCACTCCCACATTCACTGCAGTGTTCTCTATAATAGCCAGGACATGGAAACAACACACGTGTCTTTTGACAGATGAATGGATAAAAAAAGTTTGAGACACACACACACACACACACACACACACACGTACACACACAGAGGAATATTATTCAGCCATTAAAAAGAAGGAAATCCTGCCTTTGTGACAACATGGGTGAACCATGAGGACAATAGGCTAAGTGAAATAAACCAGAGAGTAAGACAAATACTGGATAAGGTCATCTATGTGAGGAATCTAAAAACAGAAGTGATAGAAACAGGGTAGATAGGTGGTTGCCAGAGGCAAAGGGGGTGGGAGATGGGTGAAGGTGGTCAGAAGGTACAAACTTCTAGTTATGAGATGAACAAGTTCTGGGGATATAACACACAGCATGATGATTATAGTTAACTACACCATACTGTATACTGAAAAGTGACTAAGAGAATAGATCTTAAAAGTTCTCACTAAACACGCAAATGCTAACTATGTGAGGTGATGGGTGTGTCAACCAACCTTCCAATGGTGATCATTTCACAATACATATGTGTATCAAATTGTACTGGATACCTTAAACTTACACAATGTACATGTCAATTCTGTTTCAACATGTCTGGAAAAAGATGAAAAATAAAACACAGTTTCCTTATCAGGGAGGAAGGCAATTAAGATTTTTCACACTTTAGTAATAAATATAAATAATGTATGCATATGCCAGACATGATGAGATGCCAAAGGGTATTCAGTAAAGTGCGGCCAACAGTTTGGAGAGCAGGTCCTTGCTGCTTAGAAGGCCCTGACCACACAGGTCAAACACCGCCTTGGCCAACCTCCTGAACCTCAGATTGTCACCGCTCACTTTTGTCCTCTTTGCCCCCCCTGCCCCCAACTTAAAGCTCTCCCTGTTAAAAATACATCATTACTCCTCAGGCTACTTTCTGGTATTGATCTGTGGAAACTAAAATGGATTGATTCTGCCTTAAGAGAATGGGGTTGAAATCTCATCAGTTATCATTCTTTCTGGCTAAAAGAGAACTTTGTCCTGATTTGCATAGTTTTTGATCTGGTCTGTGCTCTGAGACTGAACACAGAAGCTCACAGGAGCAGAAGGCAGGCAGCTGGAATGAATGTGTTTGTGGGACAGGTGTGTGAATGTCGTTGGCACTCTGTCACAGAGTTTGACCGGAAGGATATGAAAAAGAAACACAGAGCAACCACAAACAGTGCTGTTGAAACTCAGAAATCATAACCATGTGCAGAACAGTTTTTATTCCATGGAGGCACCATGTAACGACAGACCCAAGTTGTGATTCTTTCAACACCCTTCCTAGTCAAGAGGAGTTTGCTCCAGAGAGCTGGCACAAAGAAGGCAGCTTCCCTTTCTTTAGCTTATGGGCTTCAGGAGGGCAGGTACCTTAGGAGCCTTGTCTCTCTTTTTGCCCCTCCAGGACACAGTAGGTGCTCAACAAATATTTCTTGAATGAACAGTGTCATTCTCAAGGGCAGTTAGATATCATGATAATTTCCATTCACAGACATTCCATGTCCCCTGTGCCAGGCGCTGGGCTCAGCCCTTCTGCATAAATCATTTCCCTCAGCACTGCCATGGAGCCCACGACACAAGGATTATGATCCACGTATGACAAGTGTGGAAAGTGGGGCTTCCTAACCCGTGCTGTGGTAAGTGGGGGTCAGAGGCATCAAACTCCAAATTGAATGTTTATAACTTCACTACACAGACCTCTTAAACAGGATTCCCAGAGTCCCGGAGAACATTCTGCTGGATGGAATCCTACCCTTCCGTGGACAGTTGTTCCATCAATCCCTGAGAGTCCTGGCCAGGCTTCTGGATTTGGAGAGTTGGTTTTGCCCTCAAGATGTGTCTGGGTGGCTCAGTGGGTTAAGCATCTGCCTTCAGCTCAGGTTATGGTCCCAGAGTCCTGGACTCCAGCCCCAGGTCGGGCTCCCTGCTCAGCGGGGAGTCTGCTTCTCCCTCTCCCTCTGCCCCTCCACCCCGCTCATGCTCTCTCCTTCTCTCAAATAATTAAATAAAATCTTTAAGAAACGGTCACCTAGGGGGCTCAGTCAGTTAGGCATCTGCCTTTGGCTCAGGTTATCATCCTGGGGGACCCTGGGATTGAGCCCCACATCAGGCTCCCTGCTCGGTGGGGAAACTGCTAGTCCCTCTGCCTGCCGCTCCCCCTGCTTGTGCTCTCTCTCAGTCAAATAAATAAATAAAATCTTTAAAAAAAAAGATGTGCACAGTCTGGAGGAGATTCAGCTCTTGTGGGTAACAATCGTCTGGTTGTCAGCAATAAAAACGCACTCTAGCTTAGGCAAAAAAGAGAATTCGTAGAACAAATGCGAATTCTCTTGGAAACAGTCACAAGGCAGGAACATTCTGGGGCTTTTCCAGGGTCACATGTCCTTCTGTTACTCCTTCTCCCTGTGTATCTAACTTTGCTCTTCACCCTCTCTAACAGACCTCTTTTCTCTCTGTTCACAATCTAACGTGGCTGCCGTAATGGTACCCTCAGTCCACCACATACCACATAGGGTCATGTTCCAGGGACCTGAGACACAGACAAGTGTCTCTAAGCTCTAATTCTAGACTTAGAGGGAGAGAATCTGAAAGGCCCCGCTAATGGTCAGGTCTAGCCTAGACCAAATAAACCAGACACAAGGGAGGGTCATGTCTATTTACCCATGTGCTAGGTACTGTCGTCTGCCAATATTTCTCCCCCTCTGTAGTTTGTCTTCTTATTCTCTTGATGCCACAGATTTTTTTTTTAAGATTTTATTTATTTACTTGACAGACAGAGATCACAAGCAGGCAGAGAGGCAGGCAGAGAGAGAGGAGGAAGCAGGCTCCCCGCCGAGCAGAGAGCCCGATGCGGGGCCCGATCCCAGGACCCTGAGATCATGACCTGAGCCGAAGGCAGAGGCTTTAACCCACTGAGCCACCCAGGTGCCCCAATGCCGTGGATTTTTAATAGTGAAACTGGAGAATTCAAAGCCAAGAAGTTACCTTTTGTTTCTGTTGTTTGTTTGGTTTTACCTTGCATCATTTCTTCCCTGAAGAACTAAACCTTGAGAAAGAGGTTTTAACTAAGCCTTGAGAAAGAGGCTCGGGTTGAGGTGCTAGCAGGAATTCCAAGGAGAAAACACATCAGGTAATCTTCTAAAATATTTATCAGCAACATAGGTATTACATCCTAGTGTGAAGCAATCTGCCCAAGGGTATCAATACGAGCAGTCCAAGTCCTGTTCTACCAGTGAGAAGAGAAATACTCATTCTTCCAGGAATAGGCTACAGAGAAAAAGGATGTCCACTGGTCCTTGAAGAATGAGGAGCCGTCACCAGGCAGCAGAGGAGGAAAGCTGTGGGGATACACAGAATAGGGAGGAAGGTGAGGGGTGACCAGAGCTGCAGTGAAGGGAAGGTGGCCTGAAGGGCGAGGGTGAAGTTAAGGGGTTGTCCAGGGCCCACTGGAAGGACCAGGCGTCCCAGGCTGAAGGACATCAGTTGAAAGACATATCCCACAGAATCTCATATTGAAAAAACAGTTTCATATATCAGCTTATACTGAGGACTCCCTGTCTCTGGTCTGATCCTTCTCCCTGAACCACAAACTTTTTTTTTATCCCATAGCCTACTCGATATCCTCTTGGAATGTCTAGTGGGCATCTCCAACGTAACACTACTTCTAGAACTTGTAGAACCCAGCTACTGACTGCCCCTTCCAAACCCACTCTTCGCTCCATCTGCCCCATCTCTTATGTCAGAAACTACATCTTTCTAGGCGCTCTGCCAAAAACCTGGGAGCCATCTTTGCCTCCTTGCTTTCTTGTGTACCTCACCTCCAACATTTCAGCCTCAAGGCTCAGGACAGTAAGGGAGGTGTGTCCGCTGAGCACCAAGTTTCTTTTTCCCTGTGTGGAAGGAGGCAGAGCAAGTTCCATTGGAAATATGCATACGAGTTGGCCAGGCAGGAAAAGGGGTCACAGGAAAGAGGTGCTCTGGGGAAAACGAATACTCGCAAAGGGCACAAAAGTAGGAGAAGGGACTTCTCATGTGGAGAGGGGGTGCCCAGCGGGGGTGATCGATTTGACTGGAGGAGGTGGGTGGGGGGAGGGGAGTAAGACTGGAGAAGCAGGTGGGATCCAGCCAGCTCCTGGAGGTCCTCACAAGGGGTCTCTAGTTCCCCAGCCCACCCTGCAGGTCCCTCCCCAGCCCGTCCCCAGTCACCAGGGCATATGCTTGCTCCTTGTGCAGTCGCCCAGATTTCTGCCCTTTGTCTGTGTGGCCACTCTTGGCCCTTGGCATCCTGGTTCCTAAACCTCTGTGTTTGGCTCCTGACCTTGGTCGCTGCTGTTCACTGAGCCCTGGAGCCTCCAAGTATCGTTCATGGACCAATGCTTGTCAATGAGGCAGGAAATGCAAGTAGGGAAAAGCGAAGAATAAAGACAATGTGGCATTACAGACGCAGAACTGCACGGCCGTCTGCAAGTTACAGACAGACATCACAGCACAACGGCCGGACACACCGAATGTGAGCGTAACATGGAGAATGTTCCGGTGTAAAATTTAGGCCACCAGGTAAGCACAAAATTCATCTTAGGAGCCCTGAGGGGGAAAGACTGTCAAACAGGTAAATTAGTTATTATAATAAGAGGCCTGTATGGCTACCAATTGAGGGGGGCATGGTGTAAATATTGAGATCTCACAGTAAAAGAAGATAGTGACTTCAAATGTGACTCCCAAATTGAAAGTTTGGAGGGTCCATCTTGGAATGAAAAGTGGTGATTTGCCTCAGGCAGCTTCTCACACAGGCAACTCAGAACCATTCCACAGTCGGTCGTGGCGCCGATATACTTATTGAATGAGGATAAAAGGTTCTCAAGGGCGATTCCAGGAAGCCGACTAACGTTCGTTCTCTGTGCATACTGGGCTCGTGTGACTCCGCACATGCGTGGTCCACACGTATGTTCTGTGTAAAGCTGTCAAAGGTCTTTTCTAGGAAAGGAATGTTCTTTATTGGGCTATTATTTCCTTCTGACTTATAAATATTAAGATGCCCTTTATTTCATGAAATAAAGTGGCAGTATGTACTTATGAGACAAAATAACGGTCGTTGCTTTCCAAATTAGTTTCTGGAATTTACGAATCCATGATCGCACAGTCTGGGAATTAGGGTCTCCCTGATTAAACAATATTCGTTTTTTGGGACGCCTGGGTGGCTAGGTTGGTTAAGCGGCTGCCTTCGGCTCAGGCCATGATCCCAGCGTCCTGGGATCAAGTCCCACATCGGGCTCCTTGCTCAGCAGGAAGCCTGCTTCTCCCTCTGCCTCTGCCTGCCACTCTGTCTGCCTGTGCTCACTCTCTCTGACAAAAAAATAAAATTAAAAAAAGTAAAAACAAAACAAAACAATATTCGTTTTTGAAATTTTGCTCCACCTTTGACCTGAGCATCCTTTCAGGATACAAGTTTCAGGTGTTTTTTTTGTTTTTTTGGTGTTTTTGTTTGTTTGTTTTTGTTTTTGTTTTTGTTTTTTTGTTCCTGGGAGGTAAAATTTGCCCAGCATTAAGGACCATGAGTGACAAATTCAAAAAGGAAAATAGTGGACTCTGATTTTGGAATCTAACCACAGCTGGGGCTCCCGCTGCTCATGGTTCACATTTGTCTTGCAGGCATAGAAGTGCCACCTTGAAATCAAAGACAAACCAAAGTCTACTAGCCCCTGTGGGAGCAACTGTCGGGAACTCTCAGGTATATCTGTGAGCTCGTCTGTGTCCCCAGCCGTGGCCCCATGACTAATTCTGGCCCATGGGCTGTGAGCAGAGTGGTCTGCATTACCTCTGGTGAAGGTGGATAACATCTGGTGTGCCTTCTCCTCTCTCTCCCTTCCTTCTACCTGTCCCTAGGTAGAGGACATATGGTGACTTGGAAGCTACAAGTTGAGGGAGCTACAAAACGGAGGCAGTCTGAGCTCTTGAGTTGACAGTGAGAGGAAATCCTCCAAACACACAGTTGACTGCAACTCAAGAGAAAAGTAAACTCTGCTGCTGGAAAGCCACTGAGACCTTGGGGTTTATTTGTTACTGCGGCATAGCCTGTCCTACTCTGACTGACACACCGCCTTGCTAAAAATACCCGCCAGTGCCTTCCCCTTGCATTCAGACAAGCCCCGACCCAACCTTTCCTTGGCCTATAAAGCCTCACATGTGCCCTCTCCTGGCCCTTCTCCCATACTAACGGCCACACCAGTCTCCAAAGGATGTCTGCACACACCAAGCTTATTCCCACCATAGGGCATTTCCGCCAGCAATTCTTTGGCTTGGACTGGGCTGCCACCAGCTCTCACTCTTGACATTCACCTCACCCTCAAGGTAGCAGAGAAGACTTCCTTGGACACCTGAGTTCAAAAGACTCCATTCACTACTCTGTCTCATGTTTTATTTTCACCCTGGCATTTATCACTACCTGGTATTTTCTTTTTTATTTACTTGTTCATCTGTTTCCTATCTTGCTTGTCTTGTTTAAGGCTGATTCTCTGGTGCCTAGCAAAGAGCCCCAGTCAGAATTGGGGCTCAGCGTGTTATTTGCTGAGTAGATGGATAAAGAAACAAATGACCCCAGTGCTGTTGCCTTGTGTCTTCCCAGGGAGTTCACAGTGCCTAGGAAGTTCCTGAACCGTGGTCCTGTTATCCAACTCCATGCCCCAAACCTTCCCCAAACAGTGGCTTATGTGAAATATCTGGGAGTTGGCTAGGTTCTGCTAGGTGTTCCCACTTGGGGGGTCTCTCAAGGGGGGATATTCAGATGGTGACTGGGGCCCAGCTCATTCTGAAGACCTCTTTATTCATGTGTCTGGCTCCTAGACTAGGAAGACTCAAACATCTGACATGCTGTGTGGGTTACAAAGGTCACTTAATCTCTTTGAGCCTGTTATCTTTATTTGTAAAACAGGAGCAGAAGTAATACCTACTATTTATCTGACATCTACTATTTCCAAACACCATATGTGCTAAACTCTTTGTATGCCTATCTCCCCAAATCCTTAGAACAACGTATTTGTAGATATTCCTATTATAAAACCTCCTTATTGGGGCGCCTGAGTGGCTCAGTGGGTTAAATCCTCTGCCTTCGGCTCAGGTCGTGATCCCAGGGTCCTGGGATCGAGTCCTGCATCAGGCTCTCTGCTCAGTGGGGAGCCTGCTTCCCCCTCTCTCTCTGCCTGCCTCTCTGCCTACTTATGATCTCTCTCTCTCTCTGTCAAATAAATAAATAAATAAAAATCTTTAAAAAAATAAAAATAAAAACTCCTTATTTTAAAGATGAAAGAGTTGAAGTTAGAGATTTTAAATGTCTTGCTCAAAGGTATCTAGCTAATTGTGCCAGAAACTTTTAGTTAATGTAGTGCATGGGGTCAGTATGGGAATTCCCCACTCCTACTCCACATACATGAAAATGCAAGATAAAATATAACCCAAAACTGCAAATGCACAGCTGAATTCGAAGCAAAGAAAGAGGGAGCCCCAGGAACCACACAAAGTGGGAACTTGGAGTCAGGACAGTGAGCAGGATCGGAGGTTGAGGAGCTCTTTGGGAAGGGGGTGGGTGGGAGCCAGGAGTCCAAGGGAGGTTGCCTGCTAAGAGAAAGAGGCACTGAGACAACTCTGCCCAGAGCTCTCCTGTGAGCAAACATGAGACCTCTAGTGGAACTGGAGCTCCAAGTGGCATGGCTGAGTCCAGCCTGGGGCATGGGTTCCGCCTGGCTCCCGGATTCCCCGCCTGTGCGCCGACTGGCAGGCACCGTCCATTTATTTAAACACTGAACTTAATTAATAAACCATCTCCAGACACCTCTCTAGTTGTCCTTTCTAGTTAGCATCCACTCTAAAAGTCTGTTTGAAATGGACGAAAGATAAAGAGGAAAAAAGAAACCTTGGGAAGGAAACAAAGCACTTGTAAATCCAAGAAAAATATCAAAGACGAAATTGCAATTGCTGTTAGAAGGCATTAGTCGGGAAATGCTCCTTATCAGATGTTGGAAATTAATAGAGCCAAGGCCACAGGTACAAGGGGCGTTTTGACCTCCAAGAAATCTGTGGTAGAGGATCCAGGCAGCAAATGTAGACGCAGAGCACCGCGATTAGCTAAAACGAGACAGTGTGAACATGGAGCTGGGAGGATGAAAAGCAGCTGGTCATAAAGACAAACCCGGGTTACGATGGGTCCAAGAAGAAACCATCATGGAAAAGAGAAGGTGCCACACTCCCACACCAGGACAGAAACTCTACTTCTCAAAACTTATAGGGGAAAATTTCTGCCTGCTGGTCTGTGAAAGATACAAAAGACTTGCCATCAACCCTGGCAGGGGAGAAAAAGAGAACAGGAGGTCCAGGGCCGGGCCACACTCCAGCATCAAGCCTGGAGCCTAGAGACTTAGCTCAGGAAGTTAATAAGCAACCTCATCTGAGACCAGACAAAAACCCCAATCCCCAGTGGAGGCCAGCTTCAAACGGCTCTATCGATGCAACCCAGGGCATATGGGCCCCCTGGGGAAACAGAGCGTACAGACAATTCTAAAGCACACAAGGAAACAAGCCACCAAGAGAAAGGCCCAGTGGGGACATCCAAGGGGAACATTCGCACGCCAGGACCTGGAGATGAAAGAATGACCTGAAAGTGCTGTGCATTTAAGCCTGTTCAGTGAAACAGAGGGAGGGCTAGACCCGACAGCAAGAACAGCGGAGGAAGGGAAATGAACAGGCTAGCGTGCGACAGAGCTGATCTTCAAACCCAGGTCCGCAGCTGAGCTACCCCGATGCCTCCACTTAGGGTTTGGGTGTTGTGGGAAGGTGGAGGGGAGCATAGGGGGGCGTTGGGGGTGGGGGCAAAGAATCGCTGTCCTGACCCTCTCCTTCCCATTTGTTTCCCGAGACAAAGTTTGCTCCCTGGGTTAGAAGCCAACAGCGCCCACCGTCTCTAGACTGCCACGGATCTTCCAAAAAGAACAGGGGAAAGGGCTTGATCCCATTATCACAGGGCTGACGGGGCTAGTGGAGAAAGTGAGGGTTGGGTACTGACTTACTGCTCCAGGGTTCAGGGTGCAGACTGTGGGTGGCTGTGGGGGAGGGCTGGCTGCGTGCCCACTGGAGTCTTCCTGATGACCCTCCTGTGCCCCCAGACACTGCTCCTTCCTCCTTCCCCACCCCCACTTCTGCTCAGTCCCATTGTTTTGCTTCCGCATCTGGTTTGGTGACAGATTAAAAGACACCAACACGCCACAGCACCCACCCTGCAGCCAGCCGAGCCTCCGCTGCCGTCCGCTCGCCGTCGTCGCCAACATATGTTTAACCCGCTGTTCTTTCGCTTTCGTAAACATACTGTCTTCTTTCAAATCTCAAACTAATATGATCCTTCCCCTCTCCTTTCAAATCCTGTCTTGCAGCCACATGCCTGATCAAATTTCACGTTTACAGACACATGGGAGTCGGGACTCACGTGCACAGGACCTGGGGCGGGCAGATTCCGCCCCCCCAGACCCCCAGACCCCCAGATCCCGCTGTTCCGGAGGACGTACCGCACTGTGGACACATTCACAGCAGAGTCAGGTTGACTCCAAATGCTGCAGAGGCTTCATCAACACAAGTACACTGAGACCTGAGGGTCTTTAAGGTGAGACATAAGGATGGACAGACATACACACAGACACTGACCCAGACACACGGGTATGCAATCCGGCAGTCACAGGAACCCATAGAGCAGCCATGCATTCAAAGACATTGTGATGGACTCGAGTGTGTCTCCCCAAATTCACAGGTTGAAGTTCTAATCCCTAGTACCTCAGAATGGGACTGAATTTGGAGGCAGGGACTTTAAAAGAGTAATTAAGGTGATGAGGTCATCGTGTGGGCCCTACTTCAATATGACTGTTGACCTTTTAAGAAGAGAAGACAGATGCACACACGGGGAGGGAAGAGCCTGTGAAGATTCAGGAAGAAGACGGCCATTTGCCACCCACAGAGAGGCCTCAGAAGAAACTAACCCTGTCAACACCTTGATCCCAGACTTCTAGCCTCCAGACTGTGACAAAATAAATTTCTTTTGTTTAAACTATCCTGTCTGTGGTACTTTGTTTGGAAGCCTTAGAAAATTAATACAGACACGGAGGCCAAGAGATCTCCAACATCCCCCCAACACAACCCCAGACCCACAGCTGCCTCCACAGCCTCACACAGGACCCCCAGGTCAGCACACCCCACATGCACAGACCTGAAGCCCAGGTCCCGCTCAGGAGCCCCACTCCCCACAGCCCCTTCCTCAGCACAGGGACTAAGTGTGGCCCCCCCCTTCCAGCATCACAAAGATGCAAGAGGGAAGGGCAGCCAGGGACTTCCTCCACCAGATAGCGAAACTGTAGAAAATGCTAGAATAATAAAAGCTCACCCATACTGGGTAGGTTCCAAGGGCTGTTCCAAATACTCTATGGGTATTATCTCATCTAACCTTCTCAACGACTCTTTGAGGTAGGTACTATTATCAAAATCCTCATTCTAGAGATGGCACAAGCGGGACACAGAGAGATTAGGTAATGCCTGACCACAGCCAGCAAGAGCAGAACTGGGGCTTGAGCTGGAGCAGCCAGGCTCAAGCCTGGCTCCAAACCATGGGGCCATCTGCCACCAGATCAGAGGCAGAGCCAAGTTACAGAGGAAGTCAAACACTGGGTCAAGAAACAAGTGAGCCAAAACATTTCCCCAGGACCGATGCTACTTAGGTCTTCAGGTTCTATGCAAAACCCTACACTCAGGGCTGGCAACGTAATCGGCAGGGTCCGGTGGAAAATAAACACCTTGGCTCCCTGTTCAAAAAGCAGGGGGAAAGTACAATGAAAAATGCTCAAATACAAAGTTTTTCTTTTTTTTAGTGGTCTCTCTCTTAACGAATCATAACATTTTTTGAGATTTCCTGCCACTCTAAGAAATCATTTTATTTTTTTATTTTTTTTTAAAGATTTTATTTATTATTTATTTGACAGAGAGAGATCACAAGTAGACAGAGAGGCAGGCAGAGAGAGAGAGAGAGAGAAGCAGGCTCCCTGTCGAGCAGAGAGCCC
>NW_019154097.1:31131820-31278818 GCF_002288905.1 Enhydra lutris kenyoni | reverse complement strand
AAAGATTTTATTTATTATTTATTTGACAGAGAGAGATCACAAGTAGACAGAGAGGCAGGCAGAGAGAGAGAGAGAGAGAGAAGCAGGCTCCCTGTCGAGCAGAGAGCCCGATGTGGGACTCGATCCCAGGACCCTGAGATCATGACCTGAGCCGAAGGCAGCGGCTTAACCCACTGAGCCACCCAGGCGCCCTAAGAAATCATTTTAAACTATTAGCATGAATTTTACTTAATATTAGGCAATATCAGTGTTGAATGCAAACACAAGAGCATTTAACTCATACGCAGAAGCACCAAGACCATATTCTATTTTGTAGCTCACACAGGGATACATGCATTCCTTCTCACCGGAATAGCAGGAATGCCGCACAAAATGAACTCAGCTGTTTTTAGTTCACTTCTTGCTACATGCACAATCTACTGATGCTGCCTGCCTTCAGCTCACTGATGAGTAGGGAGGCTCGAGAGGTTGTGGTTTGCAATGTAAATGGTTGGCTAACCCAGGGAAGCCGCACGAATCCGAAAGGATAGGAAAGGGTTGCTTGGTATGTCACGTTGCCTTCTTTCTACTGTTCCAAGCAAATCCTTCACTGAAGGGAAAGTGTGGCCACCTGAGGCTGTGGGCACCCCGCTCAGCAGAAGGAACATGTTTACCTTCCAATTGCTCTGAGTTTCACTGGGCTCCCACGCATGATGAGTCCAAATTCTGCACTTGTGAGGCACAGCAAATGCCACACACCAACACAGAGGCCAGGAGTGGGGGACACAAACATTGTGTGTGTTGTCTCCTCTGCTCGTGTGCATGCTTCATCGTCCCATTGGACTTCGCTTACAAAACACAAGTTCAAAGCTACAGTTGTTCAGAATGTCAAAATGATGACAGCAGAGCGTTAAACAAAGCCTGGGGTTCTCCAGAGTGCAGGTATGACTGCGTCCAGTCCTGCCTACTGTGGCCATGTTCTTGGCCTCAGAACAGCCTCAGTTCACAGCTTCTCCTTCCTCAGGTCCAGCCGCCCCCTCTCAGAAAGCCAGTGGCCCACACAGAGCTCCCTCTGCTGCCGAGTGCTTCCCCAACCCGGTTCTGCTCCTCTGCCCTGTGTCAGAAGTCACTTGGTGTCTGGAAGTCCATCCTTTCAGCTGACCTAGTTTCAGGAGGCTGGAACTACAAAGACATGCTCTTTACCTGTTTTGAGAGGAGATGAGTGTTTCTTGTTCTTCTGACGCGGACCCACTATGATTTCGTCACTTCAAGTACCATCTTTAACCCCCAGATCTTCACCAAGAGCCCATGCCTTGCTGCTGTGCTAGCCCAGCTGCCGACAGGATGCTTCCATCTGAATGTCTACAGACATCTCAGGTCTAGAGTTACTTACCCAGCTCTCCCTGACCCAAACCTGTCTCCCATCTCAGTATTTGGGGGTCACTGTTCTTCTGAAACAGGGAGCCCCCTGGGTCCCCTCCGTACAGTACCCCCCACGTCCTACAGAGTATACTTCTCTAAGACCTGTCATTTCTGCTCCACGCCCCATCCCTGCTGTTGCCTTGGCAGAGAACTCATTCCCCATCACTGAGACCATGGAAGGAACCTCCTCACCCAGTGTACCCTCCTCACCTTTCTCAAGCATCTGTTTTATTACACCAGTGCCTTACTCAGAAACTTCTCAGAGATTCTGAGTGAAATCTGCACCCCTTAGCTCTGGGTAACAAAGTGAACATTTTCCCAGGGGAAATAATGCCCCCAGGAACTAAAAACAGAACAGGTAATTGGACATGGTGGGTGAAGAGGGGTTTATTCTTCTCTCTACAGACAAGACCTTGGGGTGGGGGAAGATGGCGGATTTGGGCTCAGAGGATGGTCAAAGTTGGAAACCCCTCCAAAGCTGACAGAGTCAGGTTGCTTTGGGGAACATGGCATAGCGCAGGGAGGTACAGAAAGGTCCTCCAAGAAGGTGGGCCAGGGTGTGTCCTCAAAAAGCTGTATGGACCTGGAGCACCACAGCTGAGGGAAGCAGAGATTGCCATGTGATCACCGAGCCCATTTTCCCTTCCTGAGCCCACGCTAGACTATATTTCCCAGCCTCCCTTGCAGTTAAGTGGGGCCATGTGACTGAGTCTTGGCCAATGGAACACGAGAATCGGTCACTTCCAGGCCAGACGACTAGAAGTCTTCTGAGCAATCCTCCATGCTATCTCTTGTGCCCTATTTAGCAGCCAGATGCATAGGAAGAGACAAGACATCACAAGATGACGGACCATAACATGGAAGGGGCCCCCATCCCTGAGCGACTGCGTGGAACTGAGCATCCCCTCCCCCACTATGCACACTGAACTGTAACATGAATGAGAAACAAACTTTGGTTGCGTTAAGGCACTGAGATGTTGAGGGTGTCAGTGCTAGCAGTTTCCTTACCCTGACTAATCTAGTTTCTACACACACACACACACACACACACACACACACACACACACCTGAAGAATGACTGCCCAGCTGTGATGCTCCTGGCTCCCCACCATCTTTCTGTCAGTGAGGAGGGGTCTGCAAGCCAGACAGCCTGTTTCTCTTCATAAACAATTCATTTTTAATTACACAAATAGTTCATGAATACCGTCTCCTCTTTCTCCTTCTCCTTTTCTCTCTTCCATGAGACAATATGGAAACACAACAATGAAGTTCAATCCCCTTTGACTCCTTCCCACTAGCCCTCCTTACCTACCACCTTCCCACCGGTGCCACCCCGCGAGCTCCTCTCCCTCAGTCTCAGAGGTCATGATTGCTGTTCTCCTTTGAGTCACCATTTCAAGTATTTTTTATACCTTTATATCTATAAAAAATTGAAAAACGGTGTATGCTTCTGCTTCTCTGACTCTACAAAACAGATGTCTTGCTTTATGTATTTTCTGCCACTTTCTTTATTCACCTAATGATCTCTCCCGACGTTATGTCATAGATTTTTTTTCTCATTCTTTTTAAAAAGATTTTTATTTATTTGAGAGAGACAGAACAAGGTGGAGGGGGGAGGGAGAGGGAGAAGCAGACTCCTCACTGAGCAGGGAGCCTGACGCGAGGCTCGAGGCCAGGACTCTGAGATCATGACCTGAGCCAAATGCAGATGCTCTACTCACCAAGCCACCCAGATGTCCCAGATTTATCTTTCTTGTGAACAGTTACATAGTACTTCCTAGCATGTCATGCTAGGGTTTATCTGGCTAGTCCCCTGCTGACGGACACGTAGGTTTTTCTCTAAGTTTTTACTCTTCTGAACAATCCTGTGGTAACCGCGCCCCCGACCCCCAAACAGGCCTCCTTACACACCCACCCAAGCATTTTCTCTAGGGGAGATACCAGCGAGTGGACTCGTCTTTCAAAGCAGCTGTGCCAATCTGCACTGTCACCCACAAAATGCAGGAGTCCCTATTTCCGCACACCCTCCCTAACATTTAATATCAAATTTAATTTTTCTCACCAATCTGATGAGTGAAATATAGTTCACGGTACTTTAATGTTTTATTTCCTTGATTACTAGTGAAATTGAACATTCTTCAAGTTTATTGGCCATTTGAATTTCCTTTTCCATAAATCGACTGTTTTTTATCATTTGCTGAGTGCTCTATTGGGCCATTTGTCTTTTTCTTATTGATTTGTTAGAATTCTTTATATATTCTGGATGCTAATCCCTTATCTGTTATATAAATTGCAAATATTTTCTCCCCGGCTATAGCTTGTTTCTAGCTTGTTTATGGTGTCTCTTGTCACTTAGAAGTTTTACATTTTAGCAGAGTGAGATCTATCAATTGTTCCTTTTATGTCTGCTTGCTTTGGGCCATTCTGTTTTCAGCAGTGACACCGTGAGGCAGGGAAACCAGCGGCCAGGAACGCAGGCCCTCCCTCTGGCGGACAGACGAGGTTTTCTGATCCTCTCTGTGAGCAGTAACTTCAACACACTCTTGCTAACGGATCTCAGACTTAGCTCAGCAGGAAGGGAGAAGGCAGAGGGGAGGCACGTGCTGCGGGGAGAGAAGAAAGACCCTGTCTCCTCTACGGGGAGACTGGATCGGAGAGTCACAGGAATATTAAAAGGTGACTGCATTTTGTACCCCCTGGGCTGGTTCAGCCAGACGTGCGGCTTCTATTCCAAGTTCTCCATGATACAGTCCCCCTTTTGACTTTTATTGTTAACTACACCCCTTCAAATAGACTTTACTCCAGTTACAAGTTCTATACTAAACTGCAACTGTAATTTGTCTCCTGGCCTCCGAGGAGACAGGAGACAAACACCAATGGCACTTACTCCAAATCAGGCTCTGTGCTAAGCTATCTGCATACCATGCTGGCAGTCAGGATAAGCCAGCCGTGTTGCAGTAAGAAAAAACTTCAAGCTTCCAAGTCTGCATCCCGCTCATGCTACCGATCCAGGGCACACTGGCTGCGACCCGGCCACATATTTCCTTTCTTCCAGGATGGAAGCTTCTGGAGCATCTTCTGTCTGGAACCTCGCTCGCTGTGGTTATTTCAGCGGGAAAGAGTGTGGAAAAGCACAAACGAGCTCTTAAGAGCTTCTGCCTAGAGCACCAAGTCCCTTCTACACTCATCTCATTGGCCAAAGGAAGTTGCATGGCCAAGACTGACTTCAAGGGGCTGGGGTGTGGGGGACCAATAAAATAATCTACCACGGTGGGCCCTTCTGACCGCCATAGTCAATACCCTCCATCCCTTACAGGGAAAACCTGCTCACCTCTAGGCAAGCAATCCTAAGTCCCCTCCAAACACTTGGTGCGAGCTCAAAGCCCAAGATTTCTGCGTGATACCTAGAATACCCCTCATCGGAGAGAAGGGAAGTGGCTCGTTTTGGTTCAGGGATCTATGAGCCAAAAATTCCCAGCTACCTTCCACCCACAGACCCATACCCTGTGGTGAAATGGGACAGGGCAATCACAGTTAAATACCCCCATTCTAAAGAGATAAGAACAGGGGACTTAGGGCCTTGACAGCTCTGTCGATTCTGGAATCATTCTGGACACGCATTTAAGGGGTCTGTTCCCTAGGTGTGGGAAATGTTCCCTGATTAGGCCCCAATTCCATCTCCTGGTGGGGGGTGGGGATGTCCCAGTCCAGTGCGCTCTGGGGCTCTGGGGGATCCCTCCTTTGGAAGATTCAACCATATGCAAATCTACTTTTATGGATCAAAACATCCACAGAACATTGATTTGAATATCGACATTTTCAAATGGTCCAACCTATCCTCTTCCATATATGATGACGGCATTGGAGAATATGCCCAGTGTGGGGGTTGAACAGATTTCTCGGCCTTTTTTCTTTCCACAAAAGATGGGAGGCCCGAAGAGTGAGGTTAAGGCTTTAGCAGTCAAATCTTTTAGATGAGGCTGGTTTTTCTTAATGAGGAAGGTATCAGTGAACAGTAATACAACCTACTATCTTATCGCATTCAATGTGCACAACAGCTGTCTGAGACAAATGCTTTAATGATCTCTATTCTGCAGAGAAGAAAAGTGAAGCTCAGAGAGGTGAAGTCATCTGTCTGAGGCCACACAGCTAACATTTTTTAAAAAATTGTATTGCTATACTGCCTCCCCCAAAAGAAACAAAACAAAACAAAACAAAACAAAAACAAAACAAAAAAACTAAAGCTTCTATCACAAGGTTACAGATGGGCCAGGAGCAGAGGTATCCGAGGCCTCTCTCTGATTCCTTGTGCTTGGTTATAATTTCCACGTCATTATGCAATATTTTCATCATGGTTCTTTCAGCTTCAGTTCCCCGGCCAATTCTTCCCAAGTCTCTTCAATCAAACACCCCAGAGGGGTAATGTGATTGGCCCAGCCATCGGCCACAGGTCACTGGCCAGCCTATGATGGGCTCTTACTGGGTCAGACACTCTCCCCTGGTCAAGTAGGTCAGGCGAAGTTCAGGAGATACAAAACCTGGCTTCCAAGGCAGCAGGGAATCAAGTGGAATTTTTATCCCCCATAAACACCTTCACACATGCGGCTCCCTTTGCCTGGAATTACCAAATCCTGGCTACATTCAGTAGTCGTGCAAGCTTAAGCAACTCTGATTAAATGTGCTATGCTAAATACATTAAACCTCTATAAAAACCACCTGATGTAAGCACCATCCAAGTCCCATTTTAAAGACAGGGAAGCTGAGGCCAGAGGGACAAGACCTCTGACTCACATCTTCCCCTTCAAGGCTGGGACTTCTGAATTAAAGCACTTCGCTGTACTGGGAGGTCCCATAGCACCTCTTCCTGGAAGACTTCCCTGATGCCCCCTTGTCTAACACCCACAGACCTTTCTCTGGCTCTCACGATCTGAGCACAGTTTGCCTCGTGCCATGTCTCAGGGCTGCGTGGGATTCATTTCTGCATCTTCGTTTGTTCTTTCATTCGTTCCTTCACTGAATATTTATGGCGTGCCAGGCTCTGTGCAAGGCACTAGGGATATATTCAAAAAGAGTCCCTGCTTTCACAGAGTTTATTGTCCAGTGGGGAAGACAGACGTTAAACAGATAAGACACCAATAATTATGTAATTACAATTGTTATAAATGTTATGAAGAAGGCCAGGGAGGATATGAGCATTTATAACCGGGGACCCCTGACTCTAGAGGGGTGGGGGTGGGGGGCGATGCCTCTAAGAAATCAGCATTTCAGCTGAGTTTCTGGAAGGACAGGTATGAACTGGCCAGAAAGAGAGAAGGTGTGCGGGGGGAGGGAGAGTTTCAAGACAGAGAAAATAGCAGAGCCAGGCCTGGAGGCAAAAAGAACTTGGTGAGCTGAGCCTGGGCACAGCAAGCCAGGAGGCCAGGGAGGAGGAGGAGGCGGCCAGCGCACGCCCGGCACCGCTGTTTGGATGAGTCTCCCCGCAACCATGCTGCCAGCCCAGCCAGAGGATCCTGGCCTGGGTGGCAGGGGCCAGAGCCAGGGGTTGTGGGCATTTTGTCTCTGGCGAGCCGGCAACCCCATGCTCCTGGGTCAGGAGGAGGGAGGTAGCAGAGGACGTGCACAACACACTTTTTATATATGTCGGGCCATAATATTTAAGTGTCTTGGCTGTAAGCCTGCGACTAGGTCCCCCGACAGCCCAGCCTTGCTCCGCACGCTCTAACAGCTGTCTGTAAAACCCGTTTATGGAGCCTCCATAAATTTCCCAGCTGCTGCAAACACAGGGCTGGGGACAAAGAGTCGGTGGGAGGGAGGCGTGGGAGAGCTGCGGCTTCAGCGTCTCTGCTGGCTCGTCCTCTGGGCCCCAGCTTACCCCCTGCCCACCCGGGGCTGCCTTACCCTAAATTCTTTTATTGAAGCTGATCTTAACATCGACCCCGTGGGGCCTGGCTGGGCAATCCGGCTCGGCACGGATGCAGGCACTTTCAAGATTGCAGCAAAAGGTACAGTAAATCAGAATTAAGTGTCATGATAGTGATTTGAACTGACACTGTTTTCACCTTGTCCATTTACTGGGAAATATATAACAGGAATAGATTGAGCCTGTCATATTGTACCTGAAAAATACAGCTGTTAGGGTAGGAAGGCAGCTGGCACCAAGGCAGGGTCCCAGGGGACAGTGGGGTATATGGACGGGTGGAGGGGACTTGCTGTCAGCATCCTGCTGGGGTGAATGTTTGTTCTGGGAACACTGGGAGCCCAAGCGTGCTTTTCTAAGGGCCCGTTTCAGACAGGACCAGCCTGACCAGCTCCCAGGCTGTGTCTCAGCTGCTACAGGGACCCCTGGCCATCTTCGTTTCCCTGAGGGGCCCAAACCGCTCACACTACAGGGCATTTTTAAAAAACTTTCTATTGAAATATAACATAGACACAGAAAGGTGCACAAATTGTAAGTCTATTGCTTGATTTATCTTCCCCAATGGAATACACCTGTGCACCCAACACCCATATCAAGAAACATTCCAGAAACCTCCAGATGGGCGCCTTTGCCCTCCCTCCATTCTCTGACACCCCCACCCCCAAAGGAGGACCACTATTCTGATGTCTCAAGCTGTGGACTGATGTTGTACATGGCATTTTAATGAGGGCATTTTGAAATTCCACCTGTTTTTTTGGCCCTCAAAGAAAACAGGAACCTCTCAGTTTTAAAATAACTTATAAGGAATCTGGAAAACAGCATGGAGGTTCCTCAAAATGTTGAAAATAGAACTACCCTATGACCCAGCAATTGCACTGCTGGGTATTTACCCTAAAGATACAAACGTAGTGATCCGAAGGGGCACGTGCACCCGAATGTTTATAGCAGCAATGTCTACAATAGCCAAACTATGGAAAGAACCTAGATGTCCATCAACAGACGAATGGATAAAGAAGATGTGGTATATATACGCAATGGAATACTATGCAGCCATCAAAACAAATGAAATCTTGCCATTTGCGACGACGTGGATGGAACTAGAGGGTATCATGCTTAGCGAAATAAGTCAATCGGAGAAAGGCAACTATCATATGATCTCCCTGATATGAGGGAGAGGAGATGCAACATGGGGGGTTAAGGGGGTAGGAGAAGAGTAAATGAAACAAGATGGGATTGGGAGGGAGACAAACCATAAGTGACTCTTAATCTCACAAAACAAACTGAGGATTAATGGGGGGAGGGGAGTTGGGGGGGTGGGATTATGGACATTGGGGAGGGTATGTGCTATGGTGAGTGCTGTGAAGTGTGTAAACCTGGCGATTCACAGACCTGTACCCCTGGGGATAAAAATATATTATATGTTTATAAAAAATAAAATAAAAAAAATAATAATAACTTATAAGGAATATGAGTAACACATCTTGAGCCCAATCCAGAGGTAGGGTAGGGGTGGGGGTGAACAGTGGGGGAAGGATCTGGGATGGATGTGATGGCAGGGGTGCAGCAAGAATTGGGGTGGGGTGCATGAATAGGGAGGGGTGAGGCTCAGGACTGGGGGGGGATGAGCTTGGGGGTGGAGGGTCCAGGAGGGGCCAAGGCTCAAAGATGGAAAAAATTTCAGAATTGGGGTAAATAGGTTCAGGAATGGGGCTTAGGGACAGAGTAAGGGTCAAGGATGAATTGAGGGTCAGGTTCAGGGCAAGTTCAGGAAACGGAGTGGAGCCATGAGCAGGAAGAGCCCAGGAAGGACAAGCTCTTTGCAGCCAGAAAAAGGGGCTGATTCCCTCTCCAACAGGCCAGCCCCTGGCAGCCCCAGGAATGGGGTGGCTCTGCCTCCTTGCCCCTCCCAACTGAAGCCCTCCTCCCCCAATCCTGACTGGGTGAAGAGCTGATTGGTGGCTATAGCGCCTCCAGCAGGGGCCTCAGGTATTACTCCTGCTGCCCGACCCTCTGGCTCTGGGTCTGCTCTAATTTGGCTACCATCCTCAGCCTCCTTTTTCCTGCTGAACTTTGAACTCTGCCCCCTGAACCCAGTAGGCTTGGCTGGGGCTTGAACCTCCTGCATAATCCATGCCAGGTCCCATTCACAAAAGTCACAGCTGCTCTGGAAGCTTCTGGCTGCTGGCTGGAGACCTCCTGTGAACCTGTCGTCCTGGTGCTACTGTCGACCTGTTGTCGAAAGACACCTTCTTGACCTTCATCTTCCAGCCGGTCCAACACTCCACGCAGTCAGGGACCACATAGCTCAGAGCACAACAGCTGCCTCCTTCACACAGGAGACCCCTTGCTTCCTTCTGGCCATTTCCTTTCCGCCTGCATCCACATCCTGACCCCATCTTCGGCTAATGGCTCCTCAGGAGGGCCACTCTCTTAGCCTCAGCTTTGGCCTTCGATGCTTTGACCCTTAGCCCTAGAGTCTTTCCACCTTTGGCCACCTCAAGGGTCCTTGAGACTCACACTGGGGAGTTGGACTGGCTTCTCCCTGTGTTAGGGAAAGACAAGATCTCCCCCTTTCTCTTGACAAAACATCCCTTGAACACCTGTCCCCACCCACACTCTCACTGAAGCACAGGAATCATCTTGTTTGATGTTGTTTCCCCGTAAGACTGCAAGCTCCGTGAGCACAGGGATGACGCCCGTCTCGTGTAGCACCCCCCCTCCGCACCCGGTGCAAGGCGCTGCTTGACAAGTATCAGTGGAAGGGTCGTTTGATGCACAGGTTTGAAGGCAGAAATCTCTAGAGTTGAATCCTGACATTGCTACTTAGAGTATCATTTAACTGCTCTTGGCCTCACTTTTCCCATCTGTAAGATGGGATAATGCCACCTTGTTCCATAGGACTCTCTGAGGACTGAGACTAATAATGCATTATCAATGTTTGGCACCATGCCAGGCACCTGGAGAGCATTCAATAAGTGGTACCGGTTATTAGTTGTTTCTGTTACTATGGCAATGACCATTGCTGTTTCTATTCCTAGAATCACTTGGTTCCAGCGTCCTTCACAGAGCCTTTGAGGTCCTATGTTGCCTTCAACAGGCATCTGCTCCCATCCTTGGGCTATACAGGCCTCCGCCCTCCTTGAGCTCACTGGATCAAAACCTTAGCAGACCTGCCTCTTCCTTCTGGTCCCCAGGGCCCTGGTGTCTTGGGCTACCTACCTTCCCAAGGCCCTCCCTCCCCATGTGCTGGGCATTGGCCTGGCCTCCCCATCTGGGATGAACAGTCCAGGGCCTGCTGGGGAGCAGCACGGTGAGGGGGACCAGGGCCAGCCGGCCAGCCAGGAGAGGCTACGGTTCTGCTGATGAAGAGCCTTTATCGACCCCCCTCTGCAGACACGGGCCGCATCACTCACAGACCCTGGGACGGGAGCCCATTCATCTGGGGGCACAGAATGCGAGGGGGCTGGGATTTCTCATTCTAGGGCAACCCGGAGTTCACATCAGGAAATATTAGTCTGATGAGTTCCCCGTGAGTAGAAGGACTGTCAGGCATTAATCACAGGCTGAGGGGGAGGCAGCGCTGGGCCGCTGGGCCAATCCCCCGGGGTCTCATCCTTTCTGGGAACTTCAGAACCTCACAGGCTCTGAAGACAAGGGCAGAAATGACCCTTGAAGAGCCTCTGGATGCTCTCTATCACTCTCTAGGCCCTTTCTGCCTGGGCCCAGAGCCCTCTGTGAGGACTTGGACAGGTGGCTTCCCTCCCTGAGTCTCAGTTTTCTTGTCTATAAAATGGGATGGGAAGGGAGGTCCTTCCCATCCCATAGGTGACTATGAAGACAAAAGATCTTGCTTGTCAGCTGCCTGACTCAGTGTCCTGTATACAATAGGTGCTCCATAAATGCTGACCCCAGGTGCTGCCTCTTCCCTTTCCTCCTTCTCTACTGAACACCGCTGGATGGCAGGACCTGGTTTATTTCTCATCTCCATGAGGCCTACATGCTGATGGATACATGAATGCATGCATGAATACGAGGATGGATGGATGGATGGATGGACGGACAGATGGACGCAAGAAATCCAGCCTCTTGGTTGAACACTGGTCCTAAGCAGTGTTCCTTTGGCAAAAAACAGGACTGGTGCACAGTCCCTAACACTCTACAAAACGTCTTCCATCCCTTTTCCTGTCCTGGACCACCTCTGCACTCCTATAATGAAATGATGTGCTGCATCACTTGGCATGGGACATTGTCAAATCAGATCACATCACTCCTCTGCTCTAGACCATCTGTGGCTCCCCAGTGCCTTTAGGTTCAAGCCCCAAATCCTCATCCTGAGGGTTTGGGCACCATCTGCCTGTGGTCGCCCACCTACCATTCACCCCCTCACCATCCCTTTCAGCCGGATTGGCCTTCTCTCCTGTCTTGAGCGCGCCATGTCCTCCCCACCTCGACCCTCCATTGTGCTGGGCCTTGTTCACAGCTGCGTCTCCTGAACAAACTGTGTTCTGCCCAGCTTCTAGGCTTCGGAACATATCTTCAGGACCCCTTGGGAGCCTGCCCCTTCACTTCTTGAGCCTAGTGCAGGATGTCCCCCAAAGGCTCCACAGGGACAGAAGTTTGTAAGCGCTGGCCACGAAGGTCTCCTCAGGGCCTCCCACCTGGGCATCTGGGGTTATGGAGACATCCGGCCTGAGACTTCATGGGTTCAGATTGGAGTCCTTGGTGGGCCAGGCAGGTAGCGGTGGACAGTCTGGCCTGCACCAGCTACTGGGTTCTAGGGCGGGTCTGCTCTCCGGGCCTGGCATTGAGTGGGCCTTAGGAGGTCCAGGCACCAGCCAAGCCCACCTGGGGGGCCAGGTGCCCTCTCAGCCCCTTCCTGGTAAACCAGAGCCTGCTCCAGACTCATCCGCTGCCCGTGCTAGCTGTATGTGGGCACAGCACACACCAGTTTACCTCAAATTTCTGAGGATCACTAACTTCTGCCTGCCCCCCTATAGGGTCACACTCAGACCAGCCCTGTAGGTAGGCACCTAGGGAGCCCTGAGGACTTTCCCTGTGGCCCTTGTCTCCTTACCTTGTAGCCCTGAGATTTCACTGTTTTCGGAACTGAGGGGCTGCCCTGGGGAGTCTGGGTGACTACAGAAGTGAGTGTGACCAGAGCAGAGGGGGCCGAGCCCAGTGTGTTTTACAGCTTGGCCCAGACAACTAATGGCCTCTGTGACACTGCTGCTCCACGTAGCGGCCTTGGAGCAGCTGTAAATCAAGGGCCACCTGCCCAGTGGCCCCAGCCCCCTCCCAGATCATCTGTCCTGGGAGAGGAGCATTACCAGGAGGTTTGGGGCCCTCCTGGCCCAGGGCTGCTGAGCAGCCCAGCAGTGTCCATGAAACCAGGCTTAGCAAGGATATAAAAGCCTAGACCAGGCAAAGGCGAAGTGTATGTGTGCACCCATGTGCAACAGTGTGGGAGGGGGAGGTATTCATTTATGCCCCTACACCTGAGCATCTGTGTGTGTATGTGTGTGTGTGGGGGGGGGGCGTGAGAGAGAGAGAGAGAGAGAGAGAGAAACTATGTAAGCCTGTCTGTGTCTATGTCGATGTTTGAAATCTACGGACTATTGGATATATGTTTAAGCATTATTGTGTGAGTGTATCTGTCTTCATATGCACTGTACAAGTGAGCGCAGGAATGACAGAAGCATTACGTTTGTTCATGGATGTTTCCATACAACTCCGCTTCTCTACAGGTACCTCGTGGGCACTTGGCCTACTCCTCTGTGTGGGTGTGCCTTTGCTGCACAATCACATCTAGGGATGTGTCTACGTCATTTTATTCAGTGAGTATTTACTGTTCACCTACTATGTGTGAGGCTGCGTCCTTTGTGCTAAGGTTAGTGTTGAATAGACAAGGTTTCAGCTCTGGGGTGTGTTACATTCCAACAAATGAGCACTAAGGAGAAAATTAAGTTGGGTGAAGGTGAGAGTCTGACTAGGTGGGGAACTAAGTTAAAGTGGGCAGAGAGGGCTTCTCGGTGGAGGTGGCATTGAATAGAAGTGTGAATGATGAGAAAAAGCCATGTGAAAATCTGGGGCAAGAGTGTTCAGATGGTGTTCAGATGGTGGGAAGAGCCTGTGTAAAGGCACTGAGGCTGGGCAAAGTGAGTGGGCAGGACAGGATGCGAGGATGGAAGGCAGGGAGGGGCCAGACCACGGAAGGCTTAGAGACCTGGGTAAGAAATTCAGATCTATTCAGGAGGCAAGGCAATGTCCAGTTCTGATTTAAGTCTTAAAACACTTCGTTTGGCAGCTCTCTGAGAATGGAGTGCAGGGGGAAGGGTGAAGGGGGGACCAGGAAGGAGGTGTGCAGAGAGCACGACAAGTGGTGACAATCAACATGGCGGCAGTGGAGGGCACGGCGGTGGTGACAATCAACATGGTGGCTGTGGAGGGCAGGTCTAGTGGCTCCTGTTTTTTCTGTGACTTTTATTTTGAAAAGATTCAACTACTCTACAAAGAGGCTGAAAGGAAGACATAGTTTTAATCTATGCCAGCTTCACCAATTGTTGAAATTTTGTGCTCTTTGTTCATTCTTCTCTCCCCCCTTTTGAGAGTTAGTGGCAGACATCACAACATTGCACCCCATGAGACCTCAGAACATCTTCTAAGAGCAAGGACATTCTCCGACACAACCACACTACCATGATCACGCCCGTGTTTAATCCAATATAAAGTTATATTTCAATGTTCCCAATTATCCCAGTTCTGTTGTGCCAGAAAGCAAGGGTGTCTTGCGAGACTGATGAGGACATGTCAAAAGACAGCTTGACAGAGACGGCCAACTTTTGAAAACTTGAGCATAAAAAAGATGACAAAAATGGATTATAGCACATTGAATTGAAAAATAATCCACAAATCCACATCAATACTCAAAGAGAGGACAGGAAGAAAAGTTCTTCACAGAACAATACAGAATAAAAACACAAGAAATGAGAAAATGAGAAAAACTACCATTTTGTAATCACCAATGTAATGATCCATTCAAATAAGGCTTCCTCATGGGTGTTGAGATCATTGGATGAAATGCCAGGGACACAGAACACTCCCACAATGTCAAAGTGTCATTCGACAGATCACTTTTCAATTTTTGAATAGAAGTTTCCTTTACAAAAGCACAATACAGCAGACACCACCTTACCTAAACTTAGCGCAGACATAGTGGCATGGACAGCCCATTTTGTACACGGACCTGAGAGGGGCTGCCCTTGGATTGAGTATGGAATTGGAGAGACAAGAAAAGTCAGGACTAACTTCCAACATCTGATCTGGAAGGGCCTGATCAACTGCTTAAACCGGGGTGGGATGGGAAAGATGAGCAAAAGCCCGCTGAAGGGGACAGCATCGTGCCACACTGACTCTGTCGCCTTTCAGATGCACTGAAGGTGCAGCTGTTGAACAGACAGCTTAGTCGTGAACCTGTAACTCCCGACCATGTTTAGGAGCAGAGATAAAAATTCAAGAAACATCAGCATACAGGGAGCCATGGACAAGAGACATCATCTAGGGAGGAAGTCAACTTCTGTAGTTTTAAAATCTTTTCTTTCCTTTCCTTTCCCTCCCTCCCTCCCTTACTTTCTCTCTCTTTTCTTTTCTTTTCTTTTTTCTTCCTTCCTTCCTTCCTTCCTTCCTTCCTTTCTCCCTTCCTTCCCTTTCCTTTCCCTTCCTCCCTCCCTCCCTCCCTCCCTTTCTTCCTTCTATTTTATTTTTAACATAATCTCTACACCCAATGTGGGGCTCAAACTCACAACCCTGAGATCAAGAGTTGTATGCTCCACCCACGGAGCCAACCAGGTGCCCCTAAAATCTTTTTCATGACAAAAAATAGCTGTAAGTTTTCCATTATGTGATTTATACTTAATTAAAAGACTTTTTGTAAAAATAGAAGTGTATAAGAGTAATCCCCTGAACCTAACAATTTACGTTTGATATCATGCCTCAAGCACCTTTCTGTTACTCTGCTTCCACACACATCTATATATAAATGTATCATATCATACATGGGTCTCCCCCCACCCAGACACTTCAAACACTTAAAAAAAAAAAAAAAAACTTTACCCCCTTTTCCATCTTCCTTGTCCTCTCCTAATATTCCAGAAACTGATGTTAAAATGTTATGAATCCTTTCATATCCTTACGTCCCCATGCAGTCATATACATAAAGGGCTTGTAGATCACTGTCTGATAAAATGATACTATTATACATATTTCCTTAATTAATAATATTGTGGGAATCCTTATGAAGTGAATCTGTTCTTCTTATTGGCTACATCTTCTTTCATAGCATAAATGTGTCATGGTTTAAACATTGTCCTATTCAGACACTGTCTAGTTCTATGGGACCAATTTTTTTTTTTTTTTGGAAGGGGGGACAAATTCTTATGAGTGAGATGGTTGGGTTAAAAGGTGGGTTTTAAATTTTGTTTAAATTATGTTTAAGTTTTTAAACAGATTTTTTTTTTCTATATGGCTTTCCAAAAAGGCAGCATCAATGCTCTCTCTTCTCACCAGTTAAGTATGAAAATATACTTTCCCTCCCACCCTATCAGTAGTAGGTGATAACATTCTTTTGAATTTTTGCCAATCTGATGGGCAAGGAGTCAGTCAGTTTTCCCTGAGTATTGGGAAGTTGCTCCATATGTTTATTGGCCATTTGGGTTTATTCTTCTCTGAGCCTATTCACATCGTGGGAACATTTTTCTATTAGATGCTTCGTCTTTTTCTTAACAATTTGTAAGAGCTAGAAATTAACTCTTTATCTTGCCATGAGTCCTGGCAAATTTGTTCTCCCAACTTACTGTTCATCTTTCTGCTTATGGGAACCTTTAGCCATCTAAAAAAAAAAGTTTAAATTTTATGTAGTCAGAGAGTGCCACCTCCAATAAGGACAGAATGGCTGGTAGAAGATGATCTCTCTGACAGCTAACAACTAAGAATTCTGGACAAAATACTTTTAAAAAGGCTATAGAAAGGAGGCTACTGAAGGACTGAAAGTGATGGGATCACAACCAGGCAGAAATTAGAGAGACTAACACTTGGAAGGGAACACCATTAACTGAGGTTCTCATGTTTACATCTTTGTGCCTAAGGCCAAGCCCCAGGCAGTGCCATGTGAGTCAGCTAAACCTTGGATAGAAATCTGAATTCTTACTTGTTGAGGAATCAGAGGATGAAATGTGGGGCTTCCACAGTGGTTGGAAAGTGATACCAGAAAGTAGAAAGCCATGGAGGGGCGAGTCTGCTTCTAAACTTCACGCAAACATCAGAGTGTTTTCTGAGCAATGACTTCAGTGGAAAAACTCTGAGAAGCCTAACGGGGGCTTCTGAACAGAGATTCCAGCTGCTACTACCATGGAGCGGCAGGAGTTTGGAGTCTGAGCTCAGCCAAGTTAACTTCCTGAGGAAATAAAAAATCAATAGCCTTCCAGAGGACCATAATAGAATCCAGAGTCTCTACAACTTACTATTGATAGTATCCAGGATACAATCCAAAATTACTAGACATATGAAGAAACAGGAAAATGTGACCCATATTCAAGAGGAAAGGCAACCGTGAGACCAATCTCAAGGTGACTCAGATCTTGGAATTGAGAAATAAGACCTTTTAAAGCAGTGTTATAACTGTGTTCAAGGACATGAAGAAAAATATGCTAATCATGAATGATCAAAGAGAAAACCTCAGCACAAAAAAGATGATAAAAATAAGCAAATGGGGATTTGATGACCAAGATATAACAATATCAAAAAATTAACTGGATGAGATAAAATTTTATGTTAAAAATGCATTTTTTATAGACTCTAGGTTTCCTGTCATAATCCTTTTAAAATCCTATAAAAATATCCTTTCTAATTCTGGATTACACATCTATTCACCTAAAATTTCTCCTAAGGTTTTTATATTTTATTTTTACATTTAAGTCTTATTAATCTATTGGGATTCAATTTTTTTATATGGTGTGAGGTGAGGATCCAACTTCACTTTCTTACAAATAGCTAAGGTGATTTTTCCAGTATTATTTATTAATTAACCTTTTTGTTGTTGTTGTTGTTCTTACTGAGGCAAAACATTTATTATATATTGAATTCCCATATATACTCAGATGTATTTATGGGCTTTTTATTCTGTTCCACAGTTTTCTGCCAATACAATAATCCTACGTCAATACAATATTATTGGTTTCTGGTGGCTTTGTATTTTAATATCTATAAGGCAAGACCTCCCCCTTTAAATATTTTTTGGCCATTGTCAGATATTAATTCTCCCACATAGACTTTATGAGCATGATATCCATCCAGTTAAAAATGGCACACCTGGGTGGCTGAGTTGGTTAAATGTCCGCCTTTGGCTTAAGTCATGATCCCAGAGTCCTGAGACTGAGTCCCATACTTGGCTTCCTCAGCGGGGAGCCTGCTTCTCTCTTTCTGCTGCTCCCCCTGTTTGTGCTCTCGCTCTCTCTGTTAAATAAATAAATAAATAAAAATCTTTTCAAAAAATAAAAAATAATAAAAATGGTAATATAATGGGAATTACCTTAAATTTATACATCGGTGTTGGGAGAATGGACTTTTAAAAAAAAATATTTTATTTATTTATTTGACAGATCACAAGTAGGCAGAGAGGCAGGCAGAGAGAGGAGAGAGGAGGAAGCAGGCTCCCCGCTGAGCAGAGAGCCCGATGCGGGGTTCGATCCCAGGACCCCGGGATCATGACCTGAGCCGAAGGCAGAGGCTTTAACCCACTGAGCCACCCAGGCGCCCCTGGACATTTTTATATTAAGATTTTCCATCGAAAAATATCGGCCATTTTTCTCATACTATTTCAATATTTTAATAAATTTTAATAATTCAGTGGTTAGGGAGATTGACTAGAGATTTTCTATATTTCTGTATTGTCTGAGTAAAAGCACATATTTTTGAAATAAATTCAAATAATTATTTTTAATAAAAGTAGTGTATGTTTGAAGCTGATTGGTGGTTTCATGATATTTCATTACATTATCCATCCTGTTAGTATGTCTAAAAAATGTATTTAAAAACATGAAAAAAGGCTAGTACATATGCAGTGAAAATTTCTTCCAGACAATGCACAAAACTATAGAGAAGGAAATAAATGGCATCTAAAATTCCACTAACCAGTGATAACCACTTCCACTGTTAATTTTTGGGTCTACTTAGTTTCAGACTATTTTCCTAATTTTTTGGTATATACATAAGACCATATACAAATCTGAACACACATAAAGGCATTTGTGATTTTTATAGTTATGTATATGTATGTGCACCTACGATATGTGCAAATATCCAAGATATGTATGTATATGCTCCTATGGTGTGTGTATGTATCTAATACACACACACACACGCACACACCTAAATGGGCTTCTACGCTCATAATTTCTAATAATGGCGTTTTTACATGATATATCATGAACATCTCTCCATTTCCAAACATACACATTATCATCATTGCTAGAACATGCTCAGATTTCTTTATATGGATGCATACTATTTTCCTTAAATCCATTTTGGTTTTTCGAAAACACCATTACTGTTAGACTTGGAGATGTAGATTTTTCCATTTTCTACCATTGTAAATACCACTATGAACTTTTGCTTTCTTGTCCTTCAGCATCTGTAGGTAAATTCTCAGAAGTAATTTCTAGGATTCCCTACCTGTTCTCGAGAAACTCTACCAATAGGACAGTGGAGTGGGAGAAGTGGCCAGGGGCGCTGGAAGTCTGATTAGGAAAGGTACCTTTTCTTGAATAATTAATATATTCCAGGAAGTTTATATTCATTATTTCACTTAGTCCTTATAACAGAACTTTGAGTTTGATACTATGACGAGACCCATTTCACAGAGAAAGAAATGGAGGACCAGAGAAATCAAGACATTTGCCCAAGGTCATTTCTTAGGATTATACTGAATATTGTGCTGCCATAGATGGTCCAGTAGAACCCTCGCCTGGAATTATGAACACAAAGTCAAGAGAGCTATTCAGGATCTCATCCAGGTGCATGAGTAACTAAGATTGAGGTACTCTGGAATCTTCCAACCCAGAGGCCCCAAAACATAGCTGGGTCCCTGCATGGGCCCCAGAGTACCCTCTTCCAGAGCTGTCCCAGGTCGGTCTTCGGCTCCTGTCCCTTGCTGCCCCCTACACATGCTCATTGGCACTTGCAGAACCACTGGCCCTACCATGGGGTCCAGAATTAGGCCAAAGACAGACCTGCACCTGAGGAGATCCCAGTCTGGTAAACTAACACTAGTCAGAATTCACTGGTCTCTCTCTGGGGCCAGTGATTTGGCATGAATTGGCCAAAAAACCTGAAGTCCCTTTCAAAGCCCTATGGGATGGCAGTGTCTGCCCCTTCCCCAGCCCCAGCCCCACAGAGTCTCGGACAGCCATTCCTAGGAGACTCAGTGTCTGCAAGTTTACCTCCAGGAAAGGGGACTCTGGGGGAGGGGCTGCTCAATGATGAACCCCAACTCCTTCCCTAGTCTTCCAACCTTCTCCTGCTGCCACACCACCCAGTCCCAGGGAGGTGGCTGTCCTTTTAGTCCCTGAAGCCCTCTGCCCTACGACTGCTCCCCAGGCCCCTGGCACACAATTTTCCCTTAGTCTTGGTTGAGCCCCTCAGATAACCACAGGGAGGTGAGGAAGGCCTGGCCTTGAGTCCCCCTAGAGGGCCCTCCCCTCTGGGTGTCATCCTAGTGTTCCCTCCCTACCGTCCATACTTCCTCCAAGAACTGGCAACATCACAGGGCCCCCATGTTAGTTTCCTAATGTTGCTATGACCAATGACCACAAGTTTGGTGGCTTAAACAACACAAACTTCCTATCTCACAGTTAGGGAGGTGAGAATCTGGAATGGATTTCACTGGGCAAAAATCAGAATGTGGATAGGACTGCATTCTTCCTGGAAGCTCACAGGGAGAAGTCTTTCCTTGCCTTTTCCAGCATCTACAAGTTGTCTGCATTTCTTGGCTCGAGGCTCCTTCCATCTTCAAAGCCATCCTCACATCACTGCCCTCTGCTTCTGTCGTCCTATCTCCTTCTTGACTCTCCCGGTTCCCTGTTTCCCTATGATGATCATGGTCACATGGGGCCCACTCTGTTCATCTCAAGATCTCTGGCCAATCATGTGTGCAATGGTCCTTTGGCATTACCAGAAGGTAACATACCCGTGGGTTTCAGGGATTGGGACCTGCACGTCTCAGAGGGACCACTATTCTGACTCCCATAGCCCACAATTCCTGGCTTGTTTGCTCAGGGTGGGACTGCTTTGGTGACACTGTGACAGATCACATTTTGGGGCACAGCCATGGCCCATAATCTCAGGATCACAGCTCAGTTCCAGTTTCTGGGCTGAAACTAGATGGATGCCTCTTCCCCAGGTGACAGGCACCAGTTCAAGAACAGAACACTCCTGTGGGGACCCACCAGCTGCCAGTAGAACATGTGACTCTTGATCTCGGGGATGTGAGTATGAGCCCCATGTTGGGTGTGGAGATTATTAAAAAAAAAAAAAAGGGACAGGACACTCCCTTAGGACAGAACAGCTCAGTGGCCAGAGCAGCAGAGAACAGGCCCACACCCAGACACTAGCACACGCAGACATGTGGACAGTGTGCATGCAGTTGGGTGTGCGCACACTCACACGTGTGTGTTTATTTGAATGTCAAGGTGAGGGTGCACATCTGCAAAGAGTTTATGTGCGTAAGAGCTTTTTAAAGAATGAACAGAAGGCAGCCAGTTTGCCGCCATAGAGGAAAAACATCATTCATCTCAAGGGAGATGGTTCTTTGTTTCGAAAAGTACATTGCTGGCCCCCATGAGTGTTGTAAGTGGCCTGGCAAGGCCTGGAAGGCAAAGGATGGAATAAAGGGAGAGCTGGATTTCTCAGCAGAACTTCTGAGGACAGCCCAGGAAGCAGGGGATGAGGAGCACAGAAACAGGACAAAAGGAGGTGGGAGGAAAAGCCAGTGAGCAGCAAGTGGACCCGACGGAGGACAAGGCAGGGATTCCATGGAAAGTCACGGCCGAGGAAAAATTACACTTCTAGGAATGGTGATGTCTGACACTGAGTTTTAACCTGCTTCCTGTTGTGTTCTGTCACTGTCCCCTACTGCTCCAAGTCTTTAGGAGAGTCTGTTCACACGAAGTTGGAGGTCAGAGCCACAGGCAGGGGCTGGGAATAGTGGTGAGGGCGGCTACAGACCATGGCAACCTGGGAGTCTGTCTGGGCACCTAGACAGTGGGGGACACCTTCCACAGCACGTGGGATGTGAGCTTAAATGATCTACAATGTAAAGTACGGGGTAATCTGTGGGCGTCTGGGCTATAAAGTGCTTGTAAGGACGCTGTGACCGTGTGAATGGGTTTACATCTGTGCCATCTGCAACCATGTGAGACTTCGCGTCACTCTTACCCCATCGGGTACTTCCCTCTCTTGTTCACTCAATCCCTCCAGGGCACCTGGATCAGACTGTCTTCCTTGGGGATCTCATCTGCATTAGCAACGTTAGTCACTATCTGTCCCTGGATATTTGATCTGAGTTCAGAGATGTGTTTACAACTGTCTACCTAGCGTGTCTTCAATGTCCCCAAAGCACCTCGATTCAGCATGTGTCCGACTGAAGTCTACTTTCTCCTGATGACCTAGTTCTTGGCCAGGGTTCTCAGTAGATGGCTTCACTGTCCACTCAAAACACACAAGCAAGACACAAGGTCTCCGTCTTTCTCAACATCCCTTTACCCTGCCCACTGCAGGTCCCACGCTTGTGTCCTCCTAAGCAAGCGTGTATCCATCCTCTCCCCATCTCTGCTGCCACCAGCCTAGTCCGACAAACTTGTTTCTTGTCTGCACTGCTACAACTTTCTCCTAACCTGTCTCCCTGTGGCCTTGACCTCCTCCAATCAGGTTTCCACTTTACAGCCAGAGTGAAATCACAATTTAAAAAATTACATCCAAGTATGAAATGCAGTAGTTAAGGACAACAGATCTCCACCCCGTATCTACCGCAGTCCCCTTAGCCCTCACCCCAGAGGCAACTTCCAGCCCCTTTAGCTTCCATTTACAGGACCTCTGATACTTTCTGATAACACGCTTCCACTTCTGTCTCTTGACGTACAGATCTTAGACGTTATTCATTGCTGGGATAGGTAAGGGCTTAGCTCACAGAAAACACTATTTATTGTTCACTGAAGAGCCAAGTAGTATATTAGGGTTATATCTTCTTCTTGGATATCGTGTTCCCCTGCCCTTTGCCCTGTGCTACTTGCCATTTTCCTATTTGTATTGTCCCCAGCCACCACCACTCCCCCATTGTGTTTTGTATTCTGTGACACTGTCCCTTCCCAGGAGACACCGCCTCCAATGTGGACCGTTCCTCCTTCGATCTACTGCATTGTCTCCTTCCTAGAATTTCTCTGCTGCTCTTCTGGTCCATTGTTTCTGGGACATCACGTATTCCTTTCCCTTGGTTTATTCTGTTATTTTGCTGGAGCGCAGTCGTAAGCAATTTCTTTTAAAACAGATGCACTGGAGGTAAATTTTCAGAGATGATCTTTCTTCTTACATCGATCAAGTTGAGTCAGGCATATAAACTCTCATTGAAAATCATCTTCAAAATTTTGAGGACATTGAAAACATTGCATCTGCTCTTGTCAGAAGACATTTGATGCCATTTTGGCACGCAATCCTTTCCAGGTAACATGTATTTCTCTTCCTTGAAGATTTTAACAGCTTCTGTTTCTGGGGTTCTGACATTTCATGTCAATGTGACTACATATGGGTTCTTAGGCGTTCAATTTCTTGAGCATTCAGTGGATCTACTCTGGAGACTCATGTCCTTCCACTCTGGGAAAATTTCTTGCATTATTTCTTTGTTAATTCTTCCTCCCGCACCTCCCCCCCTTTAAATTAATATTTTCTGGAATGACCATGAGTCAGATATTGAAATCCTTAAATAAATCCTTTATTCGTACTTTCTTCTTGTATTTCCTGCCTCTTTTACCTGGCTCTTATGTTCTGGGAGATCTCCTTAAATTCATCTTTGCATTCTATTAAACTTTTTTCATTTGAGCAATTCATTGTTTAATTTCTCAGAGTCCCTTCTTTTTTTTTTTTTTTAAAGATTTTATTTATTTGACAGACAGAGATCACAGGTAGGCAGAGAGGCAGGCAGAGAGAGAGAGGAGGAAGCAGGCTCCCTGCCGAGCAGGGAGCCCAATGCGGGGCTTGATCCCTGGACCCCGGGACCACGACCCAGGCCGAAGGCAGAGGCCTTAACCCACTGAGCCACCCGGGCACCTCTCAGAGTCCCTTCTTATTATTTGATTGTTCTTTGCATTCTGTGTGTAGGCGTAGTGTGGGAGGGACAGAAGTCAATGGCTTTTCTGCCAGCTTGGTTTAGGCCCCACTGGTCCCTCCCACTTTCTTTGCATACGGTGGCATCTCTGAGATGAAGGCTCTCATGGGTTCTGTGGGAGCGAACCATTTTGTCAAGAGAGCCCTCAGACTGCGCGGAAGCCGAGGGTCCCTTGAGCAGCTCCATCAACACCTCTCTCCCATCCACTTTTTAGCTTCCAGAAATTCGCTGAAAGGTCTAGCCCATGATATCTCCCCTCCTGGTTCTTTTCATCACTGTAAGCGTATATCCTTTTTTATTTTTTTCCACGGCTTTTTGGAAGTTTGAGGAGAAAAAGGAGATTAAACACACACGGATCAGTCAGTCAGTCATCTGTACACAAAGGTCTGGGCTGATCTGTATGAAATGCAGAACAGATCACATCACCCCTACTTCCCACCCCCCACTCCCACCCCAACTTTCATTTAAAACCCTTTAATGGTTTCACTGTTCCCTGACAGGGCCTGTGGGCACTGCTTGGTTTTCCCCCACTTACCTCTTCAGGCTCCCCCCACTGCAGCCACACTGGCCTCTTGCTCCTTCTGACTTCATACTTGTTATTGAAGCGTAACACACAGAGAAAAACACACGTGTCCAAGGTATAGAGCTGCAAGAACTTGAACAGGCCACCCATGTGCCCAGTCCCCAGAGCACAAAACAGAGAACCACAAACTCCAGAAGCCAAACTTTTGTGTCCTATTCCAGCCTCTCCTTCCCCAGGGAGAACCATTCTCTGACTTCCAACACCATGGGCTAGTTTTGCCTGTTTTTGTACTTGATATAGATGGAAATGGTGTCTATGCTTTTACTCTGTCTGCTTTCACTCATAAATGGATCTATGAGATTCATGCGGGATGTAACAAGCATTATTTATTTGCATTTCTGGGTAGCATCCCAATGTATGAACATACGGCAATTGCTCGATTTTGATAAATTCATCCATGTTACTAACAAGCACGTAGGCAGTTTTGAGTTCTTGGCTATTATAGGTGGTACAACGAGGAGCATTTTAGTTCATGTCTTTGGTGAACATTTAAAATACGTTTAGGGGTAGGTCACTGGCTTTCTGAATTTTCAGCTTTAGCAGACAGTGGTAAACAGTTTGCCAAAAAGGTCCCAAGGTACATTCCCACCTGGAGTTTGCAAGAGTCCCCACTCTTCCCATCCTCCTCAGTGTTTGATATTTTATCTTCTTAATTTTAGCTACTCTGATAGGGGGCAGTGGTGGTATCTCATTGTAATTTTCGTTTGCCTTACTCTGATGACTCATAAAGTCTAGCATCTCATTGTATGTTTACCGGCCTTTGGAAAAATCTTCTTTTGTAAGGTGCCTTTTTTAGAAAAAAATGGAATGGTCTGGTTTTTTTCCCCTATCGATTTGTAGCCATTTAAAAAATCATATTCTGAGTCCAAGTTCTTTGTAAAATATTTGAGTCGTGAACATCTTCTCCCACTCCATTAGTTAGATCTTCACTATCTAGCTGGAATTTTTTAGGAACAGAATTTCTTAATTCTAGTACATTCAATTTATGATTTTTTCCCTCATTTAAAATGTTAGCCTTTTTGTGTCCTGTTAATGCAGATTTGCCTTACTCCCAGGTCACAAGACTGGTCTCCTATGTTTTCCTCTAAAAGCTTTACTGTTTTCCCTTTCACATTTAGCTCTACAAATTGTCTGGAATTGATTTTTGTGTCTAATGGGAGGCAGGAGTTTACAGACACTTTTTTTCACGTGGATATCCAATTACCCCAGCACCATTTATTGAAAAAGTCACCTCTTTCCCACTGGACTATGGTGTCACCTTTGTCATAAATGTGGTAATCATCGATGTGTGGGTCTTTTTCCAGATTCTCTCCTCTGTTCCACTGGTCAGTTTGTTTATTCTTGTGCCAATATCACAATGTCTGAACAACTACAGCTTTATTAGAAATCTTGGGGGTGTCTGGGTGGCTCAGTGGGTTAGAGCCTCTGCCTTCGGCTCAGGTCATGATCTCAGGGTCCTAGGATCGAGCCTCACATCAGGCTCTCTGCTCAGCAGGGAGCCTGCTTCCCTCTTTCTCTCTCTGCCTGCCTCTCTGCCTACTTGTGATCTCTGTCTGTCAAATAAATAAATAAATAATCTAAGAAATCTTGGCCTCAGTTTTGTTTCTTTTCAATACAGTGCCCTAGGCAACCTTGGCTGTTCTTGGGCACTGTATTGGCCATGCCCCCTTTCCAACCCCAGGGCCTTTGCATGTGTCCCTTTGGCTGAAACACCTTTCCCTCCTCTCATCTCTTGGTGAGATCCCATCTCAGTTGTCACTTCCTCACTGAAGCTTTCTCTGAACTCCCTGACCAAGTTATGTACACGGTGAAAACCCTCATAACACCATCCACCTCACATCTGTAACACTGATCACAATTCAATTTTACACTTATTCCTGTGGTTAGTCGATCAATGCTTATTTCTTCTCTAGTCTGTCGAACTCCGTAAGGAATGGGATCTTATATGCTTTATTTATCAATATGATTTCCGGTCTGAGGACAACGAGCTGCAAAAGCAAACTAAACTAGTCATTTAATATTTTGGAGTAAACGAAGGAAAAAGTCCCTTACGGCAGTTGGAGCATGTGTGTTGTGTGTGCCTGTGTGTGTGCTCTGTGTGCGTGAGTGTGTGGGAGTGGGGGAGCAGGAACAAAGAGACCACAGCTTAGGAGCTGCAGGTCAGGGGAGACGGACCCACCCTCTCCAGCTGTCCTTACCCCTCTCTGTCCACTCCACCCCCCACCCTGCCCTGTCCAGCACTCCCAGCAGCCTCTCTCCTTCCTGAGTGGCTGGAGGAAGACGCTGGCCTCCAGCTGCCTCCGCTCGGCTGCCCTTGTGCAGTTGTCTGCCAGTTGTGCGCGCCGATTACTATGAATGCCACCATCTGGTACGCCACGTGGACATCATAATCTTTTCTTAATTACATTAGCAGCGCAATCAGTTACTGCATTACAAGGCCGGCGATGAGCTTTTAAATCTTGGTGGAAATCATAAATAATTGCACTAAGTACCAGGCGCCAGATGTGTGTGCCAACTTTGGTTGCACTAGATAAATAGTAACCTTACAAGAGTGTTAGACAGCAGGCGGTCCGGCCGGCCACCAGGCCACACCCCACCTGGGGCCCCACTGCAGGAAGGCCCCCACCGACCGTACACCTGAACGGAGGCCAGGGAAGGGCTCAGAGGTGCTGTGTGTGTGCGGGGCGGGGGGTGGGGGTGCCAGGCAGAGAGAAGCATTCTCAGAGCCAGTTGAGGGTACAGGAGGAATGTGGAGAAAGACAAAGGGAAAATGAGGTGGGTGGACGCGAAGGGAGAATGGGAGATGAGAAGGAGGGAGGGGAGGAGGAGGAGAGACAAGAGGGGAGAGAACAGGGGCCCAGAGAGAGACACTCAGATCGAGACAAAAAGAGATACACAGAGAGACACGGAGGAATGGCTGAGACCCACAGAGTGTGACAGAGACAGAGATCAACAGAGTGTGAGTAAAAAGTCCCAGATGAGCAAGGAGGCTGAGAGGACAAAGGGCAGGCCTTCTTTCTGCTGACCTTTCACTCTTGGCCTGCTGCTGGGAGGAAGCTCAGGCCCCAGCTTGGCTCTTAAGGCTGCTGACATATGGTCAGAAGGTAGGTGAGGCTACTGCCAGGCCTGGGGGCTTCCAGCAGGGTCCTCAAGGCTCTGAGAGGAAACGGCCTTTCCTTCCTTCTCTCCCTCTTTCTGAAAACCTCTGGCACCTATGAAGGAGGAAGTGGGCCACAGATGGTCCAGAGCAAGCAATTCTGGCCTGTGCAGAGATAGCTACTAGAGTTGCTTTCGATGAGAGAAGTCTCAGGATTGGGGGTAGGGGGGGTCTCTCCGAGGAGGTGACTTCTAAGTTGAGATATGTACGATAAGCCACAGCCAAGTGAAGAGCAAGTGATAGAAGGAGAGAATGTTCCAGAAGAGGGGAAAGAGCATGTGCAAAGGCCCAGTGGCAGGAAGGAACTTAACATGTTCAAGAATCAGACAGAGGGACGCCTAGGTGGCTCAGTCACTTAAATGTCTGACTCTTGGTTTTGGCTCAGGTCATGATCTCAGGGTCCTGGGATTAAGTACTGCATTGGCTCCACACTTAGCAGGAAGTCTGCTTGAGGATTCTCTCTCCCTCTGCCCCTGCCCCCACCTGCTCATGCATGCTCTCACTCTCACTTGCGCTCTCTAAAATAAATAAATCTTTAAAAAAAAAAACTATACATCTAAAAAAAAAAAAAACTCAGAGAGAGAACAGATATGGCTCAAGCTAAGAAAACAATGGAGAAAGGGAACTTTAGATAAAATGGATGGTCGAAGATGTGTTTGTTTCTACTCACTCCTGAAATCTTACCAAAATGGGCTTTAATGGAATTTAAAGATGTATAAACCCACAGGGTAAAGAGAACAGGAGAGGAAACAAAAGCAGATGGAGTTATTAACTAAATTTTGGAACCTAGGAAAACGGATGATGGCCACTGACTTGCAGAGCAGGGAAAGCTGAAATCTGAGCCTGCAGGAAGGGAAGCCAACTAGGAGCAAACCAAATGGCCCCAGAGACCTGGGAAAGGCTCAGGGATGGAGGCTAGGTACTTCCGAAGGGGGCTGGGAGGGAGTAACACGAGAAGCAAGGTTCAAGGCTCAGTCGGCCAGGGGACCAACCACACTTCCCACCACAGCTAGAGACACGAAGTTTACCCTCTGAGAGATTGGCTGGAGGCTCTTGACTTGCAACATTAGCTAAGCACAGGGTGAGGCCCACACTCAAACTAGCATCCCGTCCTCTCCCGGTGCTCATAGGATGCTGGCAGACGGCTTAGCGCTGTCTCCGTGCCTCCTTCTCCTTCCAGGTTTCAGGCAACTGGAAAATTTCTTTTCTGGGAAAACTGCCTGGGACAAGGGAAGAGGTCTACAGAGACCACCAGAGGCCCTCCAGTAAAACAGCCAGTGTGTCTCAGATCACCCTGGGATGAGCCCCACCCACGTACACAGAGCTTCCAGTCAGGTCCTTCCACAATACTTTGAAATATGAATGACAGCCAATTATCACCAGATACTTGTAGAAGTCTCTAGAATGAAAGACAGAGACCAGAGATTTAGGTACATAGGAAAAGGCAGGTAGGAGGAAAGAGAGACACTATAGGGAGCTGGAGAACATTTGACTAAACCTCTATAAATAATATCCTCTGAAAGATACAACACTGCAGCCATAAAATGAGATTAGAATGCTATCTATGTATTTTTTAAGGGAATACTGAGAGAATACAGAAAGGCTGGAAGGTAAAGTTAAGAGAATCCAGGAGTTAGAATAAAAAGATAGAGATAATTTTTTAAAATAGAAAGCAAAATAGGAGAAAATTTAGGCATATTATTTAGAAATCTTAGAACACCAAGAATAAAGAAAGATCTTAGAAATTTTCAGAAATGAACAAAGTTGTACACAAGAAACTGGGAACCAGAATGGTATGGAATTTCCAAAAAGCAACTCTGGAAGTTAGAAAATGTGGGGCAAAGATTTACAAATGATAAGGGGAAATTATTTCCAGCTAAGAATTCTGAGTCTCACCTAGTTATCAATTAACTGTGAAAGAAGAATAAATACATTTTTAGACATTCAAGATTTAAAAATATGTATCAGCGCCTTTGCATTCCTTTTCAGGGTGCTAAGAAGATATGCTATGGCTAAATGAGGGAGAAAACCAAGAAAGAGAAAAGCATGTAATATGGGAAGTGAGATCCAACAGAAAGGCAGAGGGAAAACCTGGAATGATGGGAAGGAAATGTACCAAGATGACAGTCGTATGCCAGGGAGGCCTTGAGAAAAATCACCCTGGACCATCACAGGAATATGGAAGGCCACAGGAGAGCTGTGTCCAGTGGAGAAAAAAAAAAAATATGATAGATTATCTGGTGAGTTTGATCATCCTATCTGGAGGGGTATTTTAGTTCATTGGCAACTTTGAAGCAGAAGTGGTCAAGAATCAGAAAACCAGGCAAATATAAAAAACAAACGAATTGTTAACGCTGGGAAAAACAAAAGTTGTACAGGAAAAGAAATGTATTATTAATAGTACACTATGTGGCTCAGCTGTGACCAATCTTTGCATAGGCCTAACTATATAAATATTGAGTATTTGATTAACAAAAGTTGTGATGTAATCATGTTGGAAGGATGAGAAGAAGGGAAGTGTATGATGTGATGTAAAAGAACTCAATCTTTGGGGTCCCTGGGTGGCTCAGTCACTTGGCATCTGCCTTTGGCTCGGGTCATAATCCCAGGGTCCTGGGATCGAGCCTCGGGTCAGGCTCCCTGATTGGCGGGAAACCTGCTTTCCCTTTCCCACTCCCCCTGCTTCTGCTCCTGCTCTCACTGTCTCCCTCTCTCTGTCAGATAAATAAATAAAATCTTAAAAAAAAAAAAAAGAATTAAATCTTCATCTGATTCTCACTAGAAAGTCAACAGATATTTCTTCCAGAATGTGGAACTAGCAGCTTAAACCGTTGTCTTGAAGTACAAAGGCAAATCGCAGAAGAGATCACTAAAAGCTGAAAGTTGCTGTCTCATGGGAGGGGGAAATGAGGATGTAGCAGGAACCCTTTGCACTCCTGGGCTCATGACCCCCTCCTCCATCTTCAAAGCCGGCAGCCTATAGCATCTTCCAACCTCTCTTTCTCTCTCCCTCTGTTTCTGTTGTTTTATCAACTTTTCTTCACCTTGAACTTCCTGCCTGCTCTTACAGGGACTCTAGGGATTACAGTTAGACCTCACCGGGATCATCTAGTCTGATGCCCCCATTTCAAGATCCTTTACTTAATACACCAGCCTCTCCCTTTTACCATCTCAGGTGACATAATCACAGGTTCTGGAGACTAAAACATGCACATCGTGGGAGGCCATTAAGCACCTATAATGTTAACCTTTTGGACATTAAGGGGAGGAACAACTACTTTTCCTTTTTACAGTTATTTTTGTAACATTTATACTGTGCTCAACTTCCATGTATGTTATACAACGTACATGTGTGAGCTTCCACCTGTATACTCTTAGTATGAGAGTCAGGCAGACAGCACAGGTAGGCAGCCACCATTCCAGGCCCTTCTATGTTGTCTTGTGGTACATTCAGGGCCAAGGGAAACTCTGCATTTATATGACTTGCCCATAGGCTGTTATGGGTCACACTCCCTACCACGTGGTCTAAAGTTGGCTCTGGAATAATCATAGCCTTGGATTTTAGAGATCCAGACTCAGACTCCACTCTCAGGAGAACAGCATATTTTATTAATGTACCAATAAAAAGGAAGAGGGAATCTGTTACAAAGAGATGTGCTGTCTTCTTAGGTTCATAGAGAAATACCTCAATAAAATGACTGTAAACCCACAAACTACAGAGAGGTTAAGAAATGATGTCCGTGGAGGATTCTGCCTCTAAGAATTAAGTCGTCCAGAAAGTTGAGATTTACAGAGAAAAGTATACTTCAGACTATCAGAGCGGGAGCAGTGGAAAAAAGAAAACAATTAAAAACAGCCCCACTGAGTGGAGGAAGAGAAAACTGAGAACTTTGGAGCAGATTGGATGGCTATGAAATGTCAAATGGGACCTTGAAGCAGAAGAGACTAACAGAAAGGAAAAGTTAGATGGAGAATTAGAGAAGGGGCCCCATCTTAGCTGTCACTACGCCAGAAATGGTGCGTGAGGAAACATGCCAAAGAGTGGAACGATTCTCCCCAAGGGAACCATATCCAGGGATCCCATGGGAAACGGCTCCTTTCACACACACATGTGCACACACATGTATAAACACACAAATGCACGTGCATGTACACGCACACATACACACAAGCACTCACATGCACACACAGATATGCACACATATATGTGCATATGCACACACGGGTGTGCACACAAACACACACGTATACACAGTGTATCGTATCATTGGGAGCAACCGGGAACTCTCGACTTAAGACCCCAGGGCATCTAAACCAAGGAGTTACAGAAAATCTGGACAAATCTGAGAGGAAAGAGGAAGAGAGCAGCACAAAATACTAGAAGCGTTACAAAGGGAGTTTCAAGGTGATGGAACCATTATAGCTGGAGATCAAGTTATTACTTGGCCCCTAGGAGAATGGGCTGATAAATCTAAGGCATTAGAACTCTCTAAGGCAGTGGTTCGTAGCCCCCGCTGCACATGAGAATCACCTGGGGAACCTTTTCAACACAGTGATGCTTGAGCACCACCCCAAATCAAATAAATCAGTCGGCATCTTGGGCAAGCGTTCTCAAACTTGAGTAGGCATAAGAATCCCCTGGAGGGCCTGATAAAACACTGATTTCTGGGATCCACCCCCAAGTTTCTGATCAGTAACACCGGGGAGGAGCTTGAGAATTCTGACTTTCTAACCCATTCCCAGGTGACACTCAGGCCCAGGGACCCCATGTTGAGAACCACATTTTCTAAGGAAAGGCACTGCAAAGGTAGGACAAACAAAATGGGGGCCGAGCAGGACAATGAGAGATGGAGGCGGGCCGAGGTTAGATCTCTGGGGCAAGATTATCCCATTTAGGAAGCAGCACTGGGCAATATTTCTTTGTTCAGCGGATGCTTTCTGAACGGCCAGACCTTCTGATTTCATTCCCTCTCATTCTGGGGGACCTCCTAAGACAGTGCCTTCCCTAAAGGTGAAACACAGGAGGACATGAAACTGCTGGGAAAATCTCCTTGAGGCACGGAACAAAGCAAGTCTGCCCCCTTGGGGATCTTGGTCCTCTCCAGGACCCCAGGCAAACAGGTCACAAGGAGTTTCGACCAAAGCTTCAGCGCAGGCATCTGCCGACAGCGGTTTTACAGCAAAAGCGAAGTACGGGGACGAGGACGCAGGCTTCTTTAGAACAGTGGTTCTCACACTTTGCTGCACACTGGAATTACCTGGAGAGTTTTTAATCTGACCTGTGTAAGCTATGACCCTTAGCAATTAAATCAGAATTTCTGGGGGTGGCACCCAGGCATTCAGAGTTTATAAAACTCCCCAGGGGATGCCAAAGGGCAGAAAAGTTTAAGGACAGGACCTTGCTATTCAAAGCGTGGCTGATGAACCAGCAGCCTGGGTTATTACCCGAGAGCTTGTTAGAAACGCAGAATCTCAGGTCTTATCCTAGACCCACTGAATCAGAATCTGCTTTTGATCAATGTCTCCAGGGATCTGTGTGCACATAAATGTCTCAGAAGCACTGCTCTGGAAGGCCTAAGCGGTTCCAAAGCAAGAAGCACTGGCGACAGGCGCTGGGCGCAGCCCCCAAAACACCTACTCCGAGACACATGGAGGCTATATCATTAGAGAGAGTTCTGTTCATCACTGGCATTCCAGAAACATGAGGCTCTGCGGAACAATGCTGGAGGGAAAGAAGGTGATCTCGGGCAAAATTTGCCAAGTTGTCAACAGTGGTTGCCTCCGCAGGAGGGGTAGTGAAGCAGGAAACTTGAATTTTTGTTTTCTGTGCAATCTACATTTCCTAACTCGGGGGTGCGAGTGTGTGTGTGTGTGTGTGTGTGTGTGTGTGTGTGTGTGTGTGTTTGGGGACTCAGTGAGGATTATCTGGATTGTGAGATTATGGGATTTTTTTTTAACATTTTCTTTATTAAAAAACCTAATAAATGGTAGCATTTTTAAAAAAGCAATACACAAAGCAAAAGCTATTAGGAATACCAAGATGAATTTAGCAAAATCACAATCTTAATAGGATACCTTAATATTATTGCATCGCTTTGTCAAATCAAGTAGCAAAAAGAAATAAAAATACGGAAGCTATGAATAACTTCATTAATAAGGTTATTTACTAGATATATTTCAAAATCTATAATGTACGACATAGAATACATAATCTTAAACATTGCACCTAGCATTTTTTAAAAAAATGAAACACTTTTCTAGCCCGCAAAGGAAATGTAAGCCACATGAGGGTAGAGAACATGACGGTCTTGTCACCACTGATTCTCAGTGCCTAACACTGTGGCTGACATAATGTCAGCACTCAGTAAATATTTATTATAGGAAGAAGGCTATATTTTCAAACCTAAATGCAATAAAATAAGAAGTTGAAGAGGAAAGTTTGAACAAATCAAAAGATCAAAGCATTTGGAATACAAAAGAAACTCTTCCTCAAATAATCTTTAAAGTCAATATAATATTGACTGCAACTCCAGAGAATCTTCGTGGAATTTTACAAGCTGATTCTAAAATTAATATGGAAGAGCAAATGCACACACATTTATCGAATAAACATTAAACATAATATTTGTGTTCATCTATAAGATTCATAACTTTGCAAATTAAAATGGTGAGAAATTAAAATGGTGTGACATTGGTACAGGAGAAATCAACAGGTAAGAGAACTGAGTAGAGTTCACATATATCCTATCCATTGATTTATTAATCTAAATAAGATGCCATGTCAAATGGTTGAGGAAGTTATATACCCCTTGACGTATGAAAAAATAAAAGTAAATCCTTACCTCACACTATCCATAAGGAAAATTTTCCAGTGGATGAAAGTCCTAAAGCAAAACACAAAACAATTGTGTGAGGAGAAATACAGGAGATTGTATGATCAACCTGGGAAGCTTTTTAAATAATGCACGAAACCCAAAAGCCATAAATGCAACGTTTAGTAAAGCTGACTACTCTATATGCCATAAGTCTTGCAAATCATTAAGAAAAAGACAAACTAGAATAGGAAATGGACAAAGACTATGAACAGGCAATTCACAGAAAAGGAAATGCAAATGGGCAGTAATCATATCCTAAAAGATGTTTCATTTTATTAGTAATTGGGACGAAATGCAAAGTAAAATAAAGGAACAATTTACAACCACGAGTTCAGCAAATTTTTTTCAAGATCGATTATAACAAGTGTTGACAGGATGGGGGTAAAAGATTTATACAGTATGAGAGGAATATAAAATGTATATGAAAATGTACCTAGAATGGCATTCCCACTTTGAAGGGCATTTAGGCAGCATCGAAATGAAAAAATGCATATTCTATATGACAACACCACAACTTTGCTTCTTTTTTTTTTTTTTTTAATTTATTTGACAGACAGAGATCACAAGTAGGCAGAGAGGCAGGCATAGAGAGAGAGGAGAAAGCAGGCTCTCCACAGAGCAGGGAGCCTGATGCGGGGCTCAATCCCAGGACCCTGGGACCATGACCTGAGCCGAAGGCAGAGGCTTTAACCCACTGAGCCACCCAGGCGCCCCCACAACTTTGCTTCTTACAGAAATCCTGGCATGCATTCCTAAGGCAGCTAGTACGTGATTTTGACTGCAACATTCCCTCTAATAGCAAAATCTGGAAATAATCTTAGCGTCCAAGCAAAATGTGGTTGAATAAACTATATTAAATCCATATTATGCAATAAACTGCAACAGTGAAAATCAGTTTGATGCATAGATACTGACAGGAAAGATGCTTATTACTGATAGAAAAAGAAAGATACAGAAGAGCATATACAATAGGATACTCTATATGTTTAAAAAAAAATCCACAGCAAAACTGTATTTTCTCTAAGTGCTATACATAAATGCCAAAAAATCAGAACTGCCACTCAATATGGCAAAGTGAAATAATGCGGTGCCCCTTTCTGCTCTCATCTAGAATCTTCCTAGAAATTCTATATAAAATATTCCACAAAATTTTCAAAACACAGACCTATTCAATCTCTCTTTCTGTCACACACACACACACACACACACACACACACACACACACACACATAAATACACATAAATGAAAATGCTCAGATGTGAGAAATCAAGAGGGATGTTTTCAAAAACCAGAGCTGTAGATGTGCAAATGAAAGTTCACTAGCCCTGAGGTGAGAGACCAGACATTAAATAGATAATTAATTTGGAGAAGTCTTAAAACAATGTAGAATTATATTTCTAGACAAAATAACATGCATAGTGTGGGAGAGAGTGGTCATCTGATCCCTGGACAGGTTAGGAGAAGGGTGTGATTTACCGACTAAGTTGGACTTTGGTAATTCAAGCATGAGTTATAAGAATTTAAGCTTATCATCTGAAAGCAGAGAAATAGATGCTAGAACTTCCAAACCACTGGAGGAGAACAAAGGAAGGGAGGGAATAAAGGAATCTGATCCATCACATACAAGGCAGAAAATAGGAGCAGGGAGAGAATAAAAAAAGAGAAAGCACAGGAAACAGCACAAGATGGTCGGAATACATGTTAGCATTAAAAATAAATATAAGTGGACCAACTCTGTCAATTAAAAGACAAAGATGATTAGACTGGGGAAGAAAAAAGAGAACAGCTATAAGCAGTGTAAGATTATGTCTCAGAAAGACTGAATATAAAAGAACAGAAAATGCTAAATCAGAGAAATTTAATTAAAAAATAACTTAGAAAGTGGTGTAGCTATATTAACATCCGGCAAAATAGATTTTGAGGCAAAAGTAGAGATAAACAGTGATGTTACATAATGAGACAAAACAATTAAGGGAAAAGATATAAGAATCTTGGGGCATTTGGGTGTCTCAGTCGGTTAAGTCTCCGACTCTTGATTTTGGCTTGAGTTTTGATCTCAGGGTCGTGATAGCAAGCCGCACGTTGGGCTCTATGCTGTGTATGGAGCCTGCTTAAGATTCTTTCTCTCCCTCTCTCTCTCTGCCCCCCCGCTAAAAAAACCAAAAACATTTAAGAATCTTAAACTTGTGTGCACCTAACAACAACCTCAAAATTTTGTACCGCCAAACATGGCTGGAATTATAAGGAAAAACAGACACATCCACAATCAAAAAGGGAGATGTTTAATGAACTCTCCCTCATATACATGTCAAGCAGATGAAAAAATTAGTAAAGATAAGGAAAACTTGAACAATACAGTTAACAAGCCTGAATGTGTAAATCTGTTTAGCACCCTGTACTTAAAATTTAGAGATAAATCAATCTTTTTTTAAAAAAATATTTTATTTATTTATTTGACAGAGATCACAAGTAGGCAGAGAGGGGGAAGCAGGCTCCCTGCTGAGCAGAGAGCCAGATGCGGGACTCAATCCCAGGACCCTGAGATCATAATCTGAGCTGAAGGCAGAGGCTTAACCCATTGAGCCACCCAGGAGCCCCTAAATTAATCTTTTCAAGCATCTATGGAACAGTTATAAAAATAACCAAAAGCTAGACCAGACTAGTCTTTGAAAACTCCAAGACATGCAGATCATATACTCTGACAACAAATAAAATTAGAAATAAATTACAAATAGATGGCTAACACACCCCATTTAGAAAATTTAACAAAAATAAAAATACTATATTTTAAAAATATGGAAAGCAATATTGAAAGAAGAAAGTGCTTTAAAAAGATGGAAAATCACCACGTTAAGCATCCAATCTAGTAGTTAGCAAAAAAGTAACTAAGTAAACTCAACGGACAATGATAAAAATGAGAACAAAGAAAATAGAGATGAATTATCTATCAATTAAATTAACAGGAGACAGGAGGGGCACCTGAGTGGCTCAGTCGGTTAAGCATCTACCTTCAGATCAGGTGCTGATTCCAGGGTCCTGGGATCGAGCCCCACATCGGACTCCCTGCTCTGTAGGGAGCCTGCTTCTCTGCTTCTCCTTCTGCCTCTCCCTCTGTGTGGTCTTTCTCTCAAATAAATAAATAAATCTTTAAAAAAATGAACAGTAGAGAAGATTTTTTAAGCCCCTCAATCAGTTCTTTGCAAAGACTAATATACGAACATCTACCACGATTTATCAAGAAAAAAGAGAGAGAAGGCACAAATAAACAATATTAAGAATGAACAGCAGGGGGACAAAACTTCAGACATAATAAATCATAGGAGGACAGTGCAAAAAGTTTATAACAATGAATTAAAAATGTGAACAATTTCATAGATAAGTGTAATTTATAAAAGTGATACAAGAAAAAAGAAACAACCTGAATGGAGTTTTAATCACTAATAAAATGGTATCCATATTTTAGAATTCATCCACAAAAACAAAACAAAACAAAACAAAATCATCCAACACTGATGATTCTATAGGTGATTTACCAAAACTTCAAGGAATAGAAAATCCTTATTCTTTACAACATGTTTTAGTGAATGGGGGAAAAAAATGGGAAAGCTCCTTAACACATTTTATGAAGGAGGGACAACCTTAATACCAAAACAGACAAGGAAGCTACACGGACTGCCTGTTGTAAGACATGTGAACATAGATATAAATATCTAAATATTAAACAAATTGAGCAATGAGTGAAAAATAGAGCAAGACATTATAACAAGCAGAGATTATTTGAGGCAAGCATAGATAGTTTAGCACTTAAAAATATTAATGTAATTAGCCCAGTAATATATATATAGAGAGAGAGTTTTAAATTTTATTTACTTTTTTAAGTAATCTCTACACCCAATGTGGGGCTCAAACCTACGACTCCAAGACCAAGTGTTGAATGCTCCACTGACTGAGCCAACCAGAAGCCCCATAGCCCAGTAATACTAAAACAAACAAACAAACAAAAATTATCATCTCAACATATGTGGGGAAAAGCACGTGATAAAATTGAATACTTATTTATGAAAAGTTACCTAGGAAATAGAAAGGAGCTTATCTGGTCTCGTAAAGGGTATGTATTGGTCAAAGGGCATAAACTTCCAGCTATAAGATGAGTAAGTTCTGGGGCAGGTACAGCATGGTGACTGAATAATTCTGTATTGTACATACGTAAGTTGCTAAGAGCGTAAATCTTAAACATTCTCACAACGACCACCACCATCACCACAACAACACTGGTAATTATGTGAGGTGAGGTGAGGGTGTACTAACTAACCTTGTTATGATAATCATTTTGTAATATATACATATAGTAAATCATCCCACGGTACAACTTAAACTTGCATGATATATATGTCAATCATATCTAAATAAAGCTGGAAAAAAATAAGGTAAAAAAAAAGAAAAGTTTCAACATATATGATAGTACTGAAGAGTGAAAAGCATTTCTGTGAAATTCAGAAAGAAGCAAAAAAAAGACCACTATCACCACCTGTATTCAGTATTAGACAAATACAATTGAGGAGACCAAAGACGAAAGATATGTGGATTAGAAATGACAGAACCGTCATTATTCCCAGATTTAAAAATCATTGCGTATGTTTGAAAAAATTCCAGGAAAATCTACCAACACACTATCAGAAGAATAGAGTTCCTCAAGCCTGCTAAATACAAATCATATACATAAAAACTGACTGCATTCCTATCCAGTAGGAACAGTTAAAAAGTGTAATTCAGAAAGAAGACAACATTCGCCATGACAACATCCGTAAGATGCATAAGAACTTTGAAAATCATAAAACTTCCCTGAAGGACATAAAAGGCTGAATGCAGGGATAACTAATTCATGTTAGTGGATGCAAAGAATTGATATCACAAAGATGGCAATTGTGTCTAAACTGAAGGACAGATTTGACACAGTGTCATTCCAAAACATCAAGGGAATTCTCCATGGAACTCGATAAGCAGATCCCAAAGTATTTATGGAATTATAAAGGGTCAAGAAGAGCTTTTTTCCCAGTGTGTGTGTAAGGTAATGTAATCTGCGATGTATTCTTCTGCAGGATATGAAGACTTACTATGAAGCTAGAGTAACTAAAATAACGTGGCATTAGTGCCAGGACAGACAAATAGGTCAAAAGAACAGTAGAGAGAGCCTGGAAACTGAGCCACATGTATACGGGACCAGCACAAATGAGTGACTAAGAAGGGACTGTTCAATAAATGATGCCAAAATACAGGATAATGGAATGATGGGATTAGAATATTGCTATTTTCCAAGATCTGATGAAGCAATGGATCTAGGCACATCAATGGTTGTTAATATCCCAAATATGTGATGTTAGACATTATACACCTGCTAACGGAAATGCACAGAATCTTGGACGAAGTATTCTTGCCAAATGTCATACCTGAATATCACCAGGTCTCTAAACTAACTGTTTATAGGTAACATCGAGACAGAGGAACATGTTGAATGGTACCACCACAAATATACACTTAGGAAAACTTAGAATGTGGGAATCTGTACAGAACCAACAGTCTAGTTTCTTCAATAAATAAATTTCAATAATAATAATAAATAAATAATAAATAAATTTCTAGTTTCTTCAATAAATAAATTTCGGGGTGGGGGGGAAGAGGAAGGAGATATCCAAGTATTAAAATAGACTTAAGAAAATTCAATCAACAGCAATATATGGAATTTACTTGGATTCTGACTCAAACCAATTGCAAAAAGAAAATTATGGTTTGTAGAAATCTGTTTATTGGTATTAAGGAATTAATGTTTCTTAGACATAATAATGTTATTGTGGCTCAAAAGAGACCTGATCTTTTAAAGATTCATGCTGAAATATTTACAGATGAAATTATATGATGTCTGACTTTGCTTTAAAATAATTCGTGAGAGGGAATGATTGGTGCCATGGATGAAACAAGATTGGCAATGAAATGAGCATTCATGGATGATTAAGGATATGAGGTTTATTATCCTGTTTTCTGTTTATGTTTGAAATTTTTTCAAGTAAAGAGTTCAAAAAGGGAAAAATAATGCTGGAATTACTACTGTCCATACGAGGAAAAGATAAAATAAAATTCCTAATAATTCCATATAAAAATTATACATCATATAAAAAATTAATTCCAGGTGTATTGAAGACAAATTATAAATTGAAACTATCTTGAAACTTTTACAAATAAATACAGGAACATGCGTATATGACATGAGAGTGGAAAGGATTTCTTAAGCAAGACAGGAAAAGTACAAACCAGAAAGGCAAACATTAATAAACTTGAGTACATAAAAATAAAGTATTTGCACACAATAAATGATACTATAAACAAAGTGAAAACAGAGCATATGCTGGGAGAAATTATCTGCAACAAAATATTAGTGTCCACAATATATAATGAACTTCTACAAATCAATGAGGGGGGGAAAGGGACAAAGGCTATGTACAGGGACTCTGAAGTGAAAATCTCAATAGTAAATAAATAAATGAAAAGCTCTGCAACCTCAGAAGTAATCAAGAAAATCAACTAAAGCGACAAAAAGATATGTTTTGTATCCATCCACTGGCAAAATTTAAAAATCAGATGGTACCTAATGACGGGACGGTGCAAGGAAACAAGCACTTTTACAGAACATGCTGCTGGTGGGAAAGTATACTGGTATGATCACACTGGAGAGATTTTGATACTACTGGACCTAGTATGGTGGAAAGTGCCATTTCCACATCCAAATATCTAACCTAGATAAATCTTCCCTGGTGTACCTGAGAAGACATGGATATGAACGTTTATCATGTGCTATATGTTATTGTTTAAAAATGGAAACAACTGCACTTTGGAAGGGAAACAGGCAAAAAAAGGCATACAATGGAATACTAGTAAGCAGATAAAATGAAAACTCACCTATGTGTATCAACCTGAGTAAATTGCAAAATCTTTTAAAAAGTTATAGATGGTATGCTACGGTTCATGGACACTGAAGAACACACAGAATAATTCTATGTATTGTTTGTGGATATATGTTGATGTTGTAAACATATATGGATGGGTGGTGTCCTTGGGGGGAGAAGGGGAAGGAAGGGATGGATAGGAGGACTTCCAAACTCTGACAATGGTAAAATGAATATGTTACATCCTTTTCTGCACCTTTCTGTATATTTAAGATATTTCATAATTAAGATTCTTTTTTAAAGAAAATGCATTGGCTTAATATCCTCCAAACATTATCCTTGTCGCACATTAATTAAAGATGATACGATTTTTCTATCTGGGAAGCCCCAGCTAATTAACTGAAAAATACTTACAACTAATAAGAAACAGTGGCTATCTCTAGGGGCAGAATAATCGACATACTTTCACTTTCTAATCTTTTAAATTGTTTGAATTTTAAAATGATGAACATGTATGACTTTTATATTCAGAAACAATAATGATAGTTGAATTTTCAAAATTAAATAAGATGGAAGGGTAAAATGTCAAAAAAAAGAGCTTTTTGGGAAGGCGGCCATTAGTAAAATAAATGTGGCAGCAATAAAAATTTGAAGTAATATTGGAATAAAAACACAATTCAAGGGAGCAACACAAATTATTAAATAGCAAAAAAGAAGTACAGATATATGAAGAGAAACACACAACTTGACATAAAGGGAGATGTGAATGAGAAATTGTACAAGAATAAGTGAGAAATGTTCCAGAATGAGAAGAGTTGATACATACTACAGAAATGAATTCATTCTAATCATTTTATTTTTATAAAACTGCATCTTCTACTTAATGGCAATTAATGAAAATATTTCCATGTCTCTAAATATTTTGCAGAAGTTCTTGGGCTCAACCGCATGGACTCCTAGGGAATCTGAGGGTCCTTAAACTCACTGAATTAAATGCAAACTTTTCTGCATGTACGAATCCTTCTGGAGAGTATTCACAGCTTTTGAGAGATACTGAAGTAGTCCATTCCAAAGAAATCCAAGAGCCACTACTACTGGTTATTTTTTTGGTAACCGCTTTATTGGATGTAATTCACATATCAAACAATTTACCCACAACGTGTACACTTTGGTGCCTTTTAGTATATTCAGAGTTGTGTGGCCACCACCACAATCAATTCTAGAACGTTTCAGCCTTTGCAACCACTCTTCCAAATACCCCATCACCCCCAGCCCTAAGCAACCAACCACTTTCTCTGCAGATTTGCCTTTTCTAGACATTTCATATAAATAAAAGCACACAATGTGTGCTCTATTGTGACTGGCTTCTTTCACTTATCATGGTGTTGTCCAAATTCATCCAAGAAGGAGCGGTGACACCACTTCCTTAGAGTCCAGTAACATTCCATTGCCTGGATCTATCACATTTTCTTTATTCATTCATCAGTCGATGGGTATTTGGGCTGTTCCCACCATTTGGCTACTATGAATAATGCTGCCTTGGATATTTCTGTAAAGCTTTTATAGGAGCATTATTTTCATATGATCAACAGCCATCTGTATGTTTTCTGTCAACCATTTTTTTAGATTTGTATTTCTCAACACTTTCTCAGTATCAACCCTGAAAGGGTTGAAAATTTTGCTTTAATTACTACAATTATTTTCTTATAGTTTAGATTATTACAATTAATGAGTTTGTTTAATCAACCAATTAAAAATTTAATTTCATTTCTTCCTATCAACAGGAATTAAATACTAAGGAATAAGACTAAGTCTTCAGAATTGAGCTCTGGATGGCCACAAACCATTGTAATAGCTGAGATACTCTGCTCCCCAAGAAACAATTTTTTGCCCTCTTGAGGACCATAGGACATATATTGAGAATGTGTGTTTTAGAGCCTGTGCACATTTTTCCTCTATGGGGCTGTCTTTCTATTCTTTTCATTTTTTAGGAATGCTTCATATGTTAGAGAACCTGACTCTTTGTGATGAGTACCAAATCATTTCCCCCAATCTGTAGTTTCTAGGAATTTAGCTTCTAATGATTTTTGTCTTACAGATTTTTTAAAATGTAGTTGAATTTATCAATCATTTTATGGCTTCTAGAAAGGCATTTGCCATTCCAAGATCAATTCTGCCCAGATTATAAAAAAACATTCTCCTATGGTTTATGGTTTTGCTTTCTGTTTAAACCTCTGATCTACCTGAAATTATTGTATAAGGCATAAACCAGGGATCCAACTTTTCCCCCCAGATGACCATCCAGTTATCTCAAGACATATTACTGAATGATCAGTCCTCCTCCCACTGATCTGAAATGCCACCTCTATCACACACTAAGCTACAGTGTGTATTTGGGAAAATTCTGAACTTCTATCTGTACGGAACTTATGAACTTCTATCAGTGGATCCGTCTATACAAATAAGTAATCTTCCTACACTGTTCCAATATCTGGTGCCCGATTTCTCCCTAATTTCTTGACATTTAAAAAATTGGTTTCCTATTTTGATTTGTTCATTTTTATGTGAATTTTAGAATCAGCTGGTTTCATTAAGTAATACTGTTGGCATTTTAGTGGGAACCCATTACACTGTAAATTAATTTTAAAAGAACTGTCATCTTTGAGTCTTCCTACCCAAGAACATGAGATAACTTTCCATGTTTAAAGTCATCATTTGTGAGCCTCTGTATTTCAAAGTTTTAGTCACATATATATCACATATTTCTCACTATGATAAAATACTCAATATTTTAAGTATCAAGAAAGTGGTATATAAATGCTCTTGATTCTTCTTTTAATTTTGTACCCAACAATATTATTGAACTATCTTATTTTTGTAATAGTTTTTCAACTGAGTCTCTTGGGTTATAGCTATACAATCACATCATCCCACCATATCATCTGCAAATAAAGATAATCTAATGTCTCAGTTTCTTATTTTCATACCTCTAATATCTTTCTTTAATTACACTGGTTATTTCTGCCACAACAAGGCTAAGTAATAATCCTATATTATTATATAATATATAATATTTACATATATACAAATATTATTATATTGGACATTTGTTTTACCCTGAATGCTTTTAGTGTTTTCCCCATTAACCATAACGCTGGCTTATGCGTTGAGATGAATCTATTTTTATGTTAAAGAAGTAGCTATCTCTTCCTATTTTATTAAATGCTTTATAATTAAGAATAGATATTGAACTTTGTCAAATGCCTTTTCAGTGTTTATGGAGATGATCTTGTGATCTTTCTCCTTAGACCTACTAATATGATAAATTCTACTAATAGATATTTTACCAACATTTTATTATGAAATTTTTCAAACATACACCAAATTTGAAAGAATGTTGCACTGAACAAGCATGTTATCTACTCCCTACATTCTACCATTAACTTTACTATTCTTGCTTCATTGCACAAATAGATGTTTTACAATATTGATTTTCATCAATTTTAACTAATTCTATTAGAACTTACAATATTGAACCATTCTGGTATGCTGTATTAAACACTCAGTCATGGTGTATTAGTTTTGTTTTGTTTTTAAGCATGGTTGTATTTTGTTTGCTATTATTTTAATTTGGACTTTTGTATCAATATTCACAAATGTATGCATATGTGATACATATGGGCATGGGTGTGTCTCTGGTGCTTCACAAAACAATCTGGACATTCAAAAAAATTTCAGGTCCCAGAACACTTTAAATGGCATTGGAATTATCCAGCACTTAAAAAAATTGGTAGAATTCCCCTGGAAAACTCTCTGGACAGTTTATTTTTTCAAGAAGGTGTGTAAATCTTTGGTGGCATTTTCTATTTCTTTTATGGAAATTTGTGGGTTTATTATTTCTTTCTCCTCTGGAGTCAATTTTGACCAATCATGTTTTTTCTAAGAAAAATATCATTTCTTCTAGTTTCCAAACTTATTTGCATAAAGTTGAACAAAGTATGTCTTACAATGTTCATTTGTGTTTATTTCCCAACTGTCATGATTGTTCTGTGTAGTTTTATTTTCTCTGTTATCAAACCACAGATACATTCTTGGTTTTTTTCCCAAACTTTTTTTCCCAGGACTAGGACCTGGATTTAGCAACACTATTTTTTTTTTCCTCTTTTCTAATTCCTTGATGTCCCCTTTTTGCTTTTATTTCTTCCTCCTGACTTTTTAAGGTTTAACTTTTTAATTTCTTGAGCTAAACATGATGCACTTTTGTTCATTCTTTCTTTATCACTAATATACATATTCAAAAGCTATCAATCTTCCTCTGGGCACTGTTTTACCTCTCACAGATCTGACAGATAGGATTTTCACTATCCCTATTTTCTAACACTTTGAAGTTTGAGGTTTGATTTCTTCTAGACCTAAGAACTGTTTGCACGTTCTGCCTAAATTTTATAGGCAGAAAAAATTTGCATGTGAATATTGTAATTTTTAGTTTTATTGCATTCTGATCAGAGAATATTATCTCACTATTCCTATCTTTGTTTTCTTTTTGAATTAACACACAGTCAACTTTGTGAGTCAACAGAAGCACCTGAAAGTAACGCACAATCACTGTTTTTAATGGTTGGTCAGTGTAATTACATATCAGACTTATCTCAATAGTTACTTTTTTAGGTGTTTTATATTATTACTTTTTATGTATATGTCATGAACTCAGAGAAGTGAATTAAAGCTTCTTCTTACCAATTTGTCTCTGTTTCTTCTTGCATCTCCTTGGTGCTAGGTACATAGATATGCGTAACTGTTTTCATTATGAATTGTAGAATTTGACATTATAAATGTCTCATCTTTGTATATTCATCTTTTCATATGGCTGATTTCACGTGTGTTTGTGTATACATGTATATATATCTGATACATATATATCAGACTATTGATGGACCCAGAGCCCCCAAATCTCTAGAACATTTGCATACCCCAAGGAAGAATACCTCACCCTTGGTGGGCTCTGGACAAGCAGATTAGATTAGAGAATTATCTTAAAGAGCAAGGCCCACAGAGCTCTAGGAAACTCAGCGATAGAGGCAGTAAGCCTTTCTGACAAAGGCTTCATTCTGAGAAATGAAAAAACAAAACAAAACAAAAAACCAGTTACACAGACAGACTGCTATGTAAGCCTTTCATGGTAACAACTAAAAATGTAGGGAAAGCCACTTGGCCCATCTGTGCTCCATTCTACAGAAACCTTCTCCTATGAATCTAGGAAATGACATCTTTTTCATTTAAGAAACAAAAGAGAAATATAACTCCAAACAGAGGCTTTTATAGGGGGAAAAAAAGAGAAATAAATGAAATACTATCTTGTAGACAAAGAGAAGACATGTGAACACAAAGCTAAATGGATTGAGAGCAATTAAGAACATGGGATTAGCTCTGAAAGAGTAGCACGGGCCAGAAATAGAAAAGCTCAGATACAGGATGGCCAGACAACAGGGAGATTATTAAAAATCTGGTGCAACTGGAGAACAAAGACAAGAAAATCACAATCCTGAAATGAGGATTAAGTTAGAAGGAACAAAGGGGCCCTTGGATGGTTTAGTCGATTAAGTGTCCAACTCTTGATCTCAACTCAGGTCATGATCTTAGGGTTGTAAGATTGAGTCCTGTGTTGGGCTCCACATTGGACATGAACCCTACTTTAAAAGAGAAAGAGACAGACAGGAAGAATAAATTGGAAGTACTACAAGGGAGAATAAACACTGAGACAGGTACAGTTAGGGAGACAGAGGATATAAAATAGACTAGTGAAGAAAATCAAACAGAAACAAAGAAAGAGATAAAAGGGATTTGAGAGAAAGTGGTCTAGAAGTCAGGCAAAGGAGATCCAACATATGTATAATTGAAGGCGCTAAAGAATAAAGCCTAAACAATTAATAGAGAAAGTACTCACTTAGAAATGGAATTAAAATATATATATTTTGGACTAGAATTAGATTTGAATCTAAAAATTTAAAGCGCTCACATGTGCGCACACACACACACACACACACACACACACACACACACACACACACTGTCCCATGAAAATTATCTAGAATGGTCAATACTGACAGTTAGCTTAGTGATATTATTGTTCCTTAAGGATGAAATAAAAACCCTTTAGGCACCCACCTAAAAAGTCCAAGTGAGTTCTATGCAAAAGAAAATCAGGATAGCATCAAGATTTGAGACAGTAACATTTTATGTTTTCAAAATGGAGCAATATTTTAAAAAAATATTTAAGGGAGACAAAAGGGACACAGATTTTTTTTTTAAGATTTTATTTATTTATTTGACAGAGATCACAAGCAGGCAGAGAGGCAGGCGGAGAGAGAGGGAGGAAGCAGGCTCCCCACTGAGCAGAGAGCCTGATGCGGGGCTCGATCCCAGGACCCTGGGATCATGACCTGAGCCCAAGGCAGAGGCTTTAACCCACTGAGCCACCCAGGTGCCCCAGGGACACAGATTTTATATCCAAGCAAGCCTTTCTTCAAATGTAAAGGCTACCAAATAGTTATGAACACACAAGATCCATGCACTGTGGGTCCGCTTGAATTCTGTGCTCACAGGGCATCACAAATGCTGTACTCAAATGGGGCAGCAAGGAACTGGCAGATGTTCATATTGTGTATTTCTCCTCTGCCCATATATGCGATCCCCTGCTCATTGGACTCGACTCACAAAACAGAGATAAAATTATTAATAGAATCTCAAAACAGCAAAAGCAGAGCATGAAGCAGAGCCCTGTGTGACTGTTCAGGTGACACACTCATGAAACCATCTCTGGGTGACACTCAGTGTCCAGTAAGCCAGATCCCTTCCAACTTGTCTCCCTTCTCTGTTTTCTTCCTACAACCTTTCTCTATACTGGAGTCAGTGGTATTTCTAAGACAGAATTCACGTCCAGCTCCTGCTCATCACACTCCTTCCCACTGCTCTCTCTGTCTTCGTGGTAATATTCATTCAAAGTGGACCTGCCCCCTTTTCTCCTCTCATCCCTTCCTCTCCTGCCCCACAGTCATACTCTAGGGCCTGCTCAAACCAAACCCAGCATCACATATCCAGAACTGAATCCCAGTTCTGCACTTTACCTCTCAGATTACTCCTTCTCCAGTTTCCCCAGCACTTCTATCTGGTTGTAGAAACCCTGAGGTCATACTTGACCATTCTTCTCCCTCAAGCCCCACATTTATCAAGCCCCACATTTAATCTACGCTGCCTTTCAGGAATCATCTCTTGAACATTTTCATGTCTATGCCCTTGACATTCTTGCCCATTTGTCCTTCCTTTTCATCTACCTTGCAGCTGTCTCTCCTGGAAGCAACCCATTCTCCTCACTCACACCTAGCATGGAAGCCTCCAGGAAAGAATGCCACAGTCACAAAGACTGGTGACTCTAATAAATCAAGGTCTCTAAATTCATATGGGCTCACAGTCTCTCCGTTCTGTCTTTCCAGAGGACACAGGGAATCTTCCCCTAAGATTACTATCTCACTAGAAATTAACACTTCAAAGCAATTAAAAGAGAGTTAAGGTGTCCCATACGCTTGGAAACTGTAACAGCTAACACTTACATAGCACTTGCTTTATGCAGCCATGTTCTGTGGTGGTCTTTCATGAGCTGATATTCATTTCAATGTTGAATGTCAGTTATAGAAGTGAAAAAAGTGAGGAACATAGGGCTTCAGTGACTTGCCCAAGGTCAAACAGCTAGTGAATAGCTCAGCAAGGATTCAAACCCAGGCAGACAGGCTCCAGGGCTCCTAGACTTTACCATGGTACTTAAGAGATCAAAGAAGTATTTAGAAACAGATGCTAATAAAAACGTACTTGTCAAAATATGGACACAGCTAAGAAACAGTTAATGGGACTTTATGGCATCAATATCAAGAAGCAGGAAAATGGAAAGGGACAAAACAGCACAAACTGAATACGGAAAGAATTAATATAAGGATACTCATCAATGAAAGAGGGAAGAAAAAAGCAGAGATGAACCAAACCAAATATTTTTCTTGAAAAAGCGTAACAAAACAACATTAAATAGCAAGATAGAACTACTATCCACCTAATAAGAATAAAAGAGTGGGGCACCTGGGTGGCTCAGTGGGTTAAGCCTCTGCCTTCGGTTCAGGTCATGATCCCAGGGTCCTGGGATCGAGCCCCGCATCGGGCTCTCTGCTCAGCAGGGAGCCTGCTTCCTCCTCTCTCTGCCTGCCTCTCTGCCTACTTGTGATCTCTGTCCGTCAAATAAATAAATAAAATCTTAAAAAAAAAAGAGTACTGTGACTCTAACAAATTCAATAACCTATATGAGATACTTGAACATATAAGAAAATATAAAATGCTGAAATTTGTGCAAGAGACAGCGAGCTTGAATAGATATGTAAATAGACTCGAACAAATAAATACTAAGAAAAATAAAACTGGTCATCAAGTATCTTCTTTCTCCAACCCACCCCACCCCACCCCACAACAATCCAAGGCCCAGATGGTTTTTTGAGAGAGTGCAGATGGTTTTATACAGGTGCTGCATATGAATCCCATGAAACTTCTAAGGGACAGTTATTTTCCATTTTATTCAAGTTGTTCCAGAAAACAGAGAAATAGCAAACTCTGCCCAGCTAATCCTATGGGGCTAATATAATCCTGCTTCTAAAACCAGATAGGAACTAGGCAAAAAGGAAAACTGTAGGCCTATATTACTTACAAGCAGATGCAAAAATCCTAAACAAAACATTGCTAACTGGGGGCGCCTGGGTGGCTCTGTCAGTTAAGCGTCCAGCTCTGGATTTCGGCTCAGGGTTGTTGAGATCGAGCCCGGCATCAGGCTCTGTGTTGGGCCTGGAGCCTACTTAAGGTGCTTTCTCTCCCTCTGTCCTTCCACCCCACCGCTTTCACTCACTCTCTCAAAAAAAAAAAAATAAAATAAAATCGCTAACTGAATCCAAAGTATTAAAAATACATTAAAAATGTATTAGAAATAATACATAATATTCAAGGAATTCATGGATAGTTCAGCATCAGAAAACTTCCATTTAATTCAAAGTTAACAGAGGGAGAGAAATAATGTATGATAATCTAAATTGGTCATTTTATAAGAATCAGAACATTTTTATGATTAAAAAAATTGCTTAAAACTTGAAGTGGAAAAAATTTTATTTAATTTGATAAACTCTCTACATCCCCCCAAAAGTAAATTTTATTTAATTTGATAAACTCTCTACATCCCCCAAAAAGTAATATACATAACAGAAAAATTTTAGGCATATATATCTTCATATCATGGACAAAAACAAGATGGCCCTAATAATATCTCATACTGTTTAACAAAGTATTAGAAATTCTAATTAACACCATAAGGAAATAAGATTGTGAAGTTTGGAAGGTAAGACCTAAAACTGTCATTATTTATAGATGTGACTAACTTATCTAGATAGGCACCAACAGAATTAACAGACCAATTATTAGAACAAGAAAATTCAGCTAAAATTGCTCAGACATGAGATTCACTTACAAAAATCAAAATTTTCCTACACCAGCGACAGCCAACTAGAAAATGTAATAAAAAAATGAAATACCAGGATGTAATAAATACAGTATGTAATAAAAGAAATCATAAATAGAACAAAGTACAATAAAAAAATCACATCACAATTGCAACAAAAATTACTTATCAGAGAATTAAACCAAGAACTTATAAGGACCTCCATGAACTGAACTTTAAAACTTGAATCAACTGACAAACTTTGGAGAGGATGACTTAATATTAAAACCAAGCCAACTCTCCCCAGACTAATGAAGAAATTCACTGCAATCCCCTTCATAAGTACAATTCTATGTATAAGTGGGAGTATATGTATATGTTCTTTGAAAAGGAAACTTGGTAAATCTACACTGAAAACTATGTGGACTAATGGAAGATACATGAAGAACAAAGTCAACTTTCAAAAACAAAACAAAACAGCAAAGAGGGGATGACTTTCCCTACCAAACAGTACTTTAAAAAAAGCCTCCTGCAGAGCTGGCACAAGAACAGAAAACATATCAATGCAAAAACACAGAGAACTCCAAGACCTACCTACATAAGCATGGGAACTTAACAGAGGTAAAGGAGATGGGAAGAGGATGGATGATTTTAGACTAGTGAAAAATGCCTCTCTCTACTAAGCAAATTATAACCAAATCCCTGTTTATCCTCATGCATAAGGGGAGGGCGTGCTTTAGGTAAACTAAAGATCTAAAAGTGAAAGCTAAAAATCATAGGGCTAACAGAAACAAATGTGGGAGGCTCTCTCTGGGCTCAGGGAAAAGCAAGGAGGCTTACTTATCAACACGTGAAAAGCACAAACCATCATGCACAAATTTGCTGGATTTGATTACATCAAAATTAAGAAGTAGTGTTTAATAAAAAAAATAACATGGGCCAATTAAGAGTCAGATGATAGGATTGAGATTTTTTTCAAAGTCTAAAACTGACAAGGGATTAACATCTAGAATATACAAGGAACTCTGTAAAGCGATACTAAGAGGGCATCAAGTCCAATAGAAAAATGGGCAAATGATATGACAGGCAATTTACAGAAAAAGAAACCCCGAAAGCTAATAAGCACATGAAGTGATGCTCAAACTCATTAGCAGTCAAAGAAATGCAAATTAAAACAAGATAGCACTTTACACCTTTAGACTGGCAAAAACTAGAAAGCTGGGTAATACCAATTAATGGCAGAAATGAGGAAGATAGGATCCCTCACACATGGCCAATGGGAGTGTAAATTGGTAAAGCCTCTTTGGAGAGTCGTCCCATAGTGCTTATGCAAATTGAGCACACACACACTCCAGGATCCACGGGAATTCTAACATATGTGCACAATGGGAAATCTACACGGATGCTTGCTGCAGGTTTGTGGGAGGACGGCGGTACCCTGAGTTGGCCCTCACTGTTATTACGAAGCAAAGGATCATAAGGACACATAGTGACATGGATAGATCTTAAAAACAGTATTACACAGTACATACAGCTTACATAAACTGTAAATACATACATGCCCCCCCCATGGTGTGCACGTGTCTTTCCAAAACCTGCAGCAGACGAGCCACATTCATCTTGTCCGTCCATATCAGCACGAAGTCACTGATGTGATGATCTCTTATTATTACATTGACCTAATGGGATCTTTTGTATTATGTGGAAGCAATCCAGATCAACTCGGACTATTTTATGGCAGAGGATGGGAGAGTTAAGATAGCCTTGGGACAAAACGACGAAACTACAAACAACTATGGTTGTCCTGTTTTAGACCATCTTTTCTGATTGGAATAGAGAAGAATGTGTTCCCCAAATCCGTGGCTGCACCCTAGGTATCTGAGGATCTAGGAATGAATCTGCTCCAGGCACGATACCACACCCAAGAGGGCAGCTGCCGTCCGCACCTCGGTGAATGAAGAGTGGAACAAGGCTCTTTTGGGGAAGAGGGGAGGCCTCCATGACAAGCAGGGGCAGCCCCTCCGTTCAACTCAGTGGGTGGGAAGACAACACAGGCCAGGCAAGTCCGGGGCTGTCTGCTGATGGAGCGTGCACCTGATGGCTTCTCTTTTATTTGTGAAGAACTGCCTTTTACACTTCTCATTATTTGGGGGAGAATTTTCCCAAATCTTTGCTCCTTAAAAATGTCATTTTCGAAGGCCACACCATATTCCATCCTGTGGAAATGTACAATTCATTTGGCCAATCCCCTGCTGTTGGCTGGGGGGCACCCCCTGGGGCAAAAGGCATCAGCCCCATCCACGGGGGGCCAATGGCTTTCAGCACTTCTGCTCCATGGAAGGCTGGCTCTCCCTGCTCTGTGGTCCTCTTTTGGGAGCTTCTCCAGCACAGCTCTGTCTATGTGAACCCCACCTCCACCTCGCCCACCCGAGACAAGCCTGGCAGCGGGGTGGAGGTTGGGGGTCCCCAGCACTGTCCCTGCCTGGCTGTGCACATCCAGTGAATCCGTAAACCCAGAAAGTCAATACACACTCATACAGACACACACACACAGTACAAACCCCCACTCAGCACTTCTTTTAAAGATTTTTTTTTTAAAGATTTTATTTATTTATTTGACAGACAGAAATCACAAGTAAGCAGAGGCAGGCAGAGAGAGAGGGGGAAGCAGGCTTCCCGCCGAGCAGAGAGCCCAATGCGGGGCTCGATCCCAGGACCCTGAGATCATGACCTGAGCCGAAGGCAGAGGCTTTAACCCACTGAGCCACCCAGGCGCCCCCATTCAGCACTTCTTAAAGACACAAATGTTTATCCACAGACACACCAGAGCACACAAACCATTGTGAACCCAGAGACCATCCAAATATACAGACACTTGCACAGATGTACACACACTCACATAATACATACATGTATATGATGACACACGGGTACACAGATATCCCAATCCACCCAAACCCACTATTCCCAGAACCTTCTCCATCCTGGCTGAGGGTGATTCTCTCCTTCTGGTTTCTTAAGCCAGAAATCTCGGGAGTCATCCCTCAATGCACTCTCTCACCCTGCATCCCAAACCGTCAGGACATCTTGTTTCCAGGACTTTCCCCAAATATCCATAATAAACCACTTCTCACCACCTCCAGCCTTACCATGGACCACTGGACTACCTGGGCTAGGCTCCTAACCGGCTTCCCTACTCTGCCTTTGCCCCAGAGACTATTCTGAAAGCACCACTGTGATCCTTTAAAAAAGCTGGTTAGAAAACACCACACTCAGAACCCTACAAAGACTCCACATTTCACCCACAACTAAAAGCCAAGTCCCTAGGAGAGAGTCAAGGATTCTGTGAACTGACCCCCATCGCCTGGCTCACAGAGTCCCTTATAACTCTCTCTTACTCACTCCACCTCTTTGCTCATCCTTGAACTTGGCCCTGTGTTCCCACCTTAGGGCCCTTACACTGGCTGACCCTCTTCCCTGGCCCATGTGACGTAATACATAATTTTCAAGAACTGTTTAGGTCTATCATCTACCGTCTGTCTCTGTTAGAATGAAAGCTGCATGAAGATACCACCTTTATTTTGTTCCCTGAAGGACAAAGAGAGAGTGGCACGACAGGTGCTTGGTACATACCTGCTGAATGAGAGAACGAACACGTCATGCGCACATGCTCACACACACCGTCCCCACAAACACACGCCCATGTGTGCACACTGCTAAACACACATGCTCAGACTCTCAGGCCCTGACCTGGGAACCACATATATTCTGAGACCCCCTGACACATAGGCAGACATTCAGTACACACACGTGTGTACACACACACATTCACACAGGCATCGAACACACACAGAAAATACATGCTGCTCCAGCCACCTACTGCCGCCTAGAAAACTACCCCAAACTTGGCGGCGTGAAGCAACAACCATCTGACCATGCTCCCAGCCTCTGTGGGGGTGGCTCGTCACTGCTCCGCCATGACAAGAGCCTCAGCTGGAAAGAATCAAAAGGCTAGAGACACCTTCACTCCCATGTCTGGCCCCTGGCCGGAGATGACCTCCATGGCTGGTGTCCTGGGCCATCTCTCTGCCTCCCGAGGTCTCTGGGTCTATGAGGCCTCTCGAGCATGGAGGTCCAGGAGCCACTGGTTTCTGAGATGGCAGCTCAGGACTCCAAGAGTGACTGTTCTTAGGGGCAAGGTGGGTGCTGTAAGGCCTTGTAGGACTTCGCCTTGGAAATCACACCATGTCCCCTCTGCCACATTCATGTAGTTGAAGCAGTCACAGGCCTTCCCAGATTCAGGTGGGAGAGGACAGAGACCCCACCTCTGGATGGGAGAAATGTGAAGAAAGAAATGTGACCCTATATTAAAATCGCCACACATGTGCACATATAGGGACGATTACACACACACACCCCTATGCACACACATACACACAATACACACCTATACACAGACATAACCATGCATACAGTCTTAGGTCTTGTCCTCAGAACCTCTGCTCTGAGAGCAAACTTCGAAAAATATATACGTGTGTTTGAACATGCATGTAATATGGACCCAGTCACACAAATACACCCACAGTCACATCCAGGTACACATGTGTGTACTCACATGCATATGTACACATGCTCATGGTCACGGGCCCTCCCCTGGCGGTGTCTACCCCCATAACTGTAGCCGCAACTGCTGCTCCTTGCCCCGTGCAGGGGGCCAGGATGGGCCGGAGAGCCTCGGCTGGTTATGGGGTGCGCCTTCTCTCCTCAGCACCCTCTCCTCGTGGCTGGGGCCTGGCAAGAAGGAAAACAAATAATCTTGCAGTGTTTAAATAAGCAAAGTTTTGTGCAAAGCAGAGGTTAATGTCCTTTATTGTTCAATGTCATGTTTATGGTGGATTGGTGGAGGGAAAAATGTGATTAATTGCCCCGAAGCCCACGGGTCTACAATTATTTGGTTGTTGTGAACAAATAAAGGACTACAGTATTCATCATATTCAAATGAGGCAGCAGAATAAATGATGGCGGGCCGGGTAGGAACAAAACCTAGGCGTGTTCCCGCACAATCGGAAGGCGACTGGCACCTTGTCAACCAGACGCAGGGTGGTGGCGGGAGCCGAACCCGTTTGTCTCTGTACCGCCAGCAAGGGTTGGACTGACCCTGCAGGTGCCGGCGTTAATTCATGTCACACCTCGCGCCTCCATCCTTCGTGGTATGAAAACCAGGCGCCAATTTTGTAATAAAGACTTGTTTCCGACGAGGCCCAGTTTGGGGCGGGGGCACAGATCTTCATTAAAGCCCCTTTTCCCGGGCCACGCTCATTACAGAGCACAGGTACTGGCTAAATGTGTCCGATCATTCATCATGATTTTGCCCTCCACTTTGTCACAGCGTGGGGATTTAAGGAAGATAGATGGTACAAGATGTTGTCTCCTCCACAGACGCTTTCTGCTCTGGTAAGTGTGTCCGATGCAGAATTATTTTGCCACTTTATTATTTCCTAGTGAGTGTTTGTCAGAGCTTCGCCTCTTGGAAGGAGCGAGTTGTTTCCTGTCACTCAGGGATGTCTCGGGAGCCGTGATGCGTGGGCTTGCCAGCCAGCTGGAACCTGGGCAGGGTCCCCAGGCAAGGCTGGTTGGGGGGTGGTCCTGGGAGTCTGGGCCACAGGGCGAACATCAAATCCAACAGAAATGGGGGGGGCAGGCTTTAGGAGAAGGTGGGGCACAGGGGCTTTGGATATGCTGGGTTGGGGGAGTCAAGGGGGCATATTTCAGGATCTGGCCTGGCTGTAGGCCAGCCTGCTGGACAGGGAGCTGTTCGAACTAGTGTCCAAAGGGCTGTAAGAGCTTGGCCTTGAGCTGAGCCAGCTGGAGAGGGTATGGGCAAGGCTGGGGCCCTGCGGAGCTGCTGATGGCCTTAGAGCAGTGTGGCCAATTCTGGTACCTACTGCTGGCACCAGATGAGCTTCCTGCCCCAATCAGGATGGCTGAGGGGCCATGATGTGACCAGGAGGGGTGCCAGGTGGGTGAAGATCACAGCATGAAGCCCAAAGTCCAGCCCAGAGCCCAGGGAACTCTTGGGAATATGGAACTTCATTCAGGGCAGTGCTGAGCCTCAGAGGGGAGGGCCCTGGAATCTGAGAGCGAATCTGACCCCAGGGAGAAAGTAGGGAATCTGGGGACCACCAGTCCGTCCTGTGGTCCTTCCTCCCTTGTGTTTGCTTTGCAAGGGTCTCTCCACTGACCCCATCCTCCTGGGTACCCGCTTCCCAGTGACTTCCCATGACTCTTGGCTGGGCCGAGGATGCTCAGCCTGTCTCAGTCTCTCCAGCACACAGGAGTGAAATCTACTTTGTCTTTGCTCCCCACCCCCCTCCCCTGGTCTGACTGGTGAATCCAGGAGGAATGCGCCCCAGAGGTTTTGGGGCAACACAGAACCAATCCAAGAAGAGCCCAAGCAGAGGTACCTGGGGCACAGGAACCTATGTGAGGGCGCCCACCTTTCTCTGGCACCCAGATATCACTGCCACAGTCCACCTTGCTAATTGTAGATATCTCTCCCTCCTCAAAGTCTCTCCCGAGGCCGCATGATGTAGGATAAAGAGCTCAGTCTGAGAATCCGGCAAGCCTGGACCCAAAGCACTAACTTGCCATGATGTTATTTTTAAGTCTCTGTCTTCCCAACTGTAAAATGGGGACAATGAGATGACGTTCCCCTTGGAAGGTCTTGCCATGGATCCTGGCACGTTCTGTCAACCCAGATGTCCCCTCCCTGCCTTCTCTCCCTGGTTGCTGGCTGCTAGGAGTCCCATTCCCCCCTGACCTGTCTCCCCTGGGCCTGGGCTTCCTGGCTGGCATCCAGGGTGTCCGCAGGTGAGGCAGCCTACCTCATCAGCCGGTGGCTGCTCTTCTGTCCTCGGCACTCCGCCGTCCACCCACAGTCAACAGCCCCAGTGGAAATCTGTTTGAAGCCACTAACTCCGCGGCCCTTCCCCACCCCTCCTCCAGGCCCTAGCTGAGCCCTGGGACACAGTGCCTGCCCTGGGAGGAGGGGATAAAGAGGGTAGGGGGTTGGATGTGAGCAGACGTTACTCCAAACACACGTCGCCGCCGCCAGGGTCCTCTGCCGGCGCCGGTCTCAGGCCAAAAGTCCCAGGTGATGGGTATTCACTTACCGAGCCCCGACTTCGGTTGGACCCGCAGCGCCTCGCTTACTCCGCTCCGCAGCGCGGGGCGGGAAGCGCCGTCCTCACCCCCACTTTGCAGCTGACCTCACCCCCACTTTGCAGCTGAGCAAACGGAGTCCGCGCACGCAGGGACGCGCTCGAGATCTCGCAGGGAGAGATTCGAACCCGCGAGGCTTCTGGCGTCTTAATCCCATGATTGCCGCCCGCGGATAGGCTCGCCGACCAACAGCCGCGATTGACAGGCACTGCATCCAATCAGAACCCAGCCCCGTCCCGGCTCAGGTTTTCCTACTCCGCCCACTTACAAGCTCCTGGCTAGGTTTTCCAGTTAGGAGCCCCACATCTGCGTTTCTGTGCAGTTTTATGTTTATTGTCTAGTTGCCTTTTTTCTCCCTCGTTTATTAGGATGTTGTCTTTTGTGTCTTGTCTCCCATTCCTTCATTCATTCAGCAAACACTGAGGACTCATTCTGCGCAGTGAGATGGAAGCCGCCCTTGGTGAAAGCTAGCGCGAGGGGCCGGCGGGGAAGGGCTGGCCGAGGCCCCTGCACGGTCCCTCGTGAGGCAATGGCTGTTGGAGGAACCAAGGGCGCACGGAGTTCCGCTGGTCTTGGAAGGGTGCAGCGGGCACTGTCCCCCGCCCCCCAACCCTTAGGCCCTCATGTTGGGGAGCAGTGATGGCCGGGCCCTTCCCTCCAATCCCCAAGCGCTGCCCAGGCTTGGGCTTGCATCCACTCTCGGCAGGACTGTGGCCCTAGCCACCTAATGGCTTTCGTGCTTTCCTTTTCCCCGTCTCCCTGTCTCCTCGCCTCTTTCCATTCTGCGGCCTGATTGTCCTTAAACACAGATCTATTGATGTGGCCTCCTGCTTCAGAAACCTCAGGGGTTTCCCACTGCCTACCTACTTTAAACCAAAACCCTGAACTGGGCATTCAAGGCCTTTCAGGGCCCAGCACCAACCTACCCAATGTCACCACCCACGCGCTTGGTTTTAGCCGGTCACTGAAATTCTTTCTCTACATGGATTTCCTCTGCTATAAAGGGGGGTAATCCTAGTACATACTAGAGCAGCCAGCATTTTTCAAAGATGTCAGCCACAATGTAGATCCCATTCCACAAGCTCTATTCTCCTAAGAAACGTGACTCTTTCCAGGGGATGGTGGGAACGGTGTTCCCTCCCCTTGAACTTGGGTGGACCTTTCCCACTGCCTTAACAGATAGGGCAAAAGCCATGCCATGTGACTCCTGAGGCTAGGTCATGAAAACACCAGGTACACTGCGTTGTTCGGGAGGCTCACTCTTGGCATCTGGCTGCTGTGCTGCAAAGAAACTAAGCAGCCCGGTGGAGAGGCTGTTGTAGCTTCTGGTTGGCTGTGGGCACCGACTGGCCAGCCATGAGTGTGAGCCATCCCAAAAGCCATCTGCCCCAACCCATGCCACGTGGAGCTGAGAGGAGCTGACCCTGCCAAGCCCTAGAGCAAAATAAATGATAATTGTTTTTCTAAGCCACTGTTTTAGGGCAGCCTGTCACATAGCAAAGTAGGACCAAAATGCCTACTCCAAGGGTTGCCACTGTAGGGTAGACGAGTGTATTCGTTTGCTTAAGGCCACCATCACAAAACACCACAGGCTGGGGGACCTTAAACAACAGAAATGTATTCTCACAATTCTGAAAGCTGGAAGTGTGAGATCAAGATGTCGGTAGGGTTGGGGTCTTCCTAGACCTCTCTTCTTGGCGTGCAGATGAATGCCTTCTCCCTGTATCTTCCCGTGGTCTTCCCTCTCTATGTCTGCGTCCTAATCTCCCCTTCTCCTAAGGACACCAGTCACACTGGCTTAGGGCCTACCCTGACCTCTATCTAACTTAATTATCTCTCTAAAGGCCCTATCTCATATGTCAATTACATCTCAATAAATCTAGAAGAAAACAAAGACCCTGTCTCCAAATACAGTCACACCCTGGGTACAGAGGTCTAGGATATCAACATATGAAGCTGGGAAAATACCATTCAGCCCATAACAATGAGTAAGTACCTGTGAAAAACTTAGAACAGTACCTGGCACAGAGTCAACACTCAGTAAATGATGGCTGTGTTGTTTTCTAACTACCACCACCTACCACCACCGTCATCTATGTGGCCTCAAGTCACACCACCCGCCTACAGGCCTGGGGACAGCTCCAGATCCCCAGGCCTCCTCTGAGGCGGTCTCTTGGGCCTACTTAGGGTGCCCAAACCTGTTTTCCATCTACCCAAATCCTTCCTGTCTTAGGAGGCCTGGGTCCTTCAACATCACCTCCATGGGACTTTCCTGACTCCTCTCTCCTTCCTCTGAGTCCCTACAGCTTGTGTTGGGGGCTCTGGTTAGCCATTATTCTGGTCTCCAAGGTATGAGAAGCTTTGCTTTTTGGAACCACGCCTTTGTTTTGTTTTTGAATATAGAAATAGAGAATAGAAATAAGATAAGGTCAGTTTATAAAAATTCGGACAGTACAAACAGGCTTAAAAAGAAAGTGAAAATCACCTCGAATTAACGACTTCTAACACTTTGGTTTATACTCTTCTGGAGTTTTCCATATGTGTGTATGTCTGCGTGTGTGTATTTCTTGATTCCAGGACAACACTGATTATAGAATGCACCACTGATTTAATTACACAGCTTTTAGGGAGAAAAGAACTACTGCATTAAGCATACCCTGATTTCAGAAATGCAAAAATGTGAAAATATGTACATCTTAGCAGCAAGAAAATATGCTATAAGCCTATATCTGTTTTTCAAAATGGGAATCTCTATAAATATTATTTTACAGCCTACTTAAAAAAATTCTGAACTCCAAAGCTTGGCCATCTTTCCGCATCAATAAATAAATACCCACACCATCGATTTTAATGGCTGCATAGTATTCCATTAAATTGATGTACGATAATGCATTTATTCCCCACTGAAAGGCATGAATTTTTTTATTATCCTTCTGATACAAATACATTTATAGACCTTTGACTTTATTTTCCTTAAGATAAATTCCTCCAATCAGCATGGCAGGGCAGGACAATAGACACTCTTTGTCCAGCAGGTGGCTGCCACCCACCCACGTGCTCCCCAAGGACAGGAACTGTCCCTGAACCACCTGTGGGTCCTCTGGCATGAACCTGGTACAGGATGGGGCACTGAAAAGAGTTGGCACATACTAATTTCTTAGAAATAACAAGTCAGGAGACAGACCTCCCATGAATACCCGCCTGAAAATGAGATGTAGGATAAACTCAACTTTCTGCACCTGAGATTGAAAAAAAATAAAAAGCATAGTTATGGGGGTCAGTGGTGGCTTCAGAGCCAGTGAAGCTCAGTGTGTGACTTACTCTCCCAGGACCTCAGTGTCCCCCATTTGTACAAGGGAGATAATTACAACTCTTTGGCAAGCTTATATGGCCGGGGGTCTGTCCTGACTCTGCATATCCAAGAGGATATGAAGCCTGTCCTCCCAGGACGTGTCCTCCCAGGCACTGCTCTCCCAGGGGAGCCCACCTCTGAAGAGATCTAGAGCACATCAGAGAGCTCCATGACCTCTGACACCAGAGCAAGAACATATGTGCTTCAGTGGGCTCTAGGCTCCAGGCTCTATCAGTGAGCTTGCCCCCTTGATTCAGATCATGGTAAATTGCAGGAGTTGGTGGGCGGGGGGAGTCCTTTGGGTTCCAAAGAAGAAGAAGATGGAGATATATATATATGTATTTTTTAAGTAGGCTCCATGCCTAACCCAGGGCTTGAAATCACAACTCTGAGATCCAGACCCGAGCTATTATCAAGAGTTGGATGCTTAACAGACTGAGCCACCCAGGCATCTCAAGAAAATGTCATTTTCTGACTGTTCATTATGTGCCAAGCAACTACTAAGTACATTTGCATTCATTTCCTAGTTTCATCCTTCTTGCAAAGAGGAAATTACATTCCAGATGACTGAGGACAAAACTTGGGCTCAGAAAGTGACTGGACCAAGGAATCCTCTCTGCCCCCTCTCCCATCACCATCTCACCCCTTCACTCTCTGTCCCACTGCCCAGTCCTTCTCCACTCAGCGGCCAGAGTGCGCTTTCCAAAACAATGAGTACTTGTGACATTCCTCTGCTGGTGACCTTGTTCAGTAAAGGTATTCCCAGGGCCCTTGGGGAAAAGTCCAAAGTCCTAAACATGACACGATCGGGGTCCTGCATGGAAAGCCTGGTTCCTGGAAGCTTCACTTCCACCCCTCTCCTCCTGGTTCTCTGGCTTTAATCTCCTGGTTTCCACAAAATGGCCAGCTCCCTCCTGCCTCAGGGCCTTTGCATAGCTCTTCCAATGCCATTAGCCATTTAATCTCTCCTCATCTGAGTTCAGCTTAGATTCATCTTCTCAAGGAAGCCTTCCATGACATTTTTCCTCCCCAGGTTGAGCTCCTCTGCTCTATTTTGTAACACTGATATTTTTAACATCATTAGGGTAGAACATAGGAAGTTGACAATAGTTGACCATTTTGGACCTCTATCAATGGCAATTTCCTATGGTTCAATCTAATATTTACAGTGTTATTTCTTCAATATCAGCCCCCCCTGACATTTACTGAATGCTCACCATTGATACAATGTTCATCATTCTATCACCCCACCCATCGTACCTGGACATGAAACAGAACCTCAACACATTTTGGTGAAAGAATAAATAATGAAGTTGCAGGTTGAACCCCAGTCTCTCTGGGGAAGTTTAAGCAACCTGGCATCCAGTCTACACTGGCATGGGGGCTGCCCACCTACCACTTCACACCAGCCACAGGTTTCAGAGACAGAGGCCAAGGGAGGCAGCCCAAGCCCTGCTGGGTGGACGGCACTGGTCCACAGTAGCTCCAGCTGCCACGCAATCTGACCCCGGCTCCCCAGGCCCGTGTCTGGTTTCACTGGGAAGTGGCCAAAACGGCTCATCTAGATAAAGAGGCCCAAGTCTGGGGGTGAGACTTCAGGGCTGTCCCTCCCCGGTCGTTACCGCAGGCGGGCTTTCCAGCCTTGCGGCAGGCGGGGTGCCATGCCGCTGCAGCCACACGGTGGCAGTGTTGGCACCAACTGGGCTCCAGAGGAACGGAAGCCTCAGCCTGGCTCCTGCAAGATGCCCTTAGAGGCTGCGCGGGCAGGGAGCGCACACTGTGTGCACAAAGGGCGCTTGTACAGGATGGGCCACGAGTGTGTGGGGCTCGTTTGGGTGGGGGGAACGCAGGTAGGGGTCTGCGGACACAGGTACAAACATGCATTAGGAGCGCTGTTGGTGGGTGTGTTTGTGTGCCCTCCTGCACCTGTGTTTATGAGTGTGTCTTTGTGTCTCTGGCTGTGTATAGATGTCCCTGTGTGTTTGTGTGTGTGTGTGCGCCTACATCTTTGTGACTAACAGAGTGTGTGTCTGACTATGTATAGTCACTTTCTGCCTCCGTGCATTTCTGTTTCTTAGCATGTCTGTCTTTGCTTTGTGACTGTGTTGATCTGTTGGATGGGTGTGTGTGTGTGTGTGTGTGTGTGTGTGTGTGTGTGTGTGATGGGGCCTCTGGGCCTCTCTGTGAGGAGAGAGCCAGTAGTTGAGGGATGAGTGTGTCTGGGTATTAGGACATCAAGGTCAGAGACTTCTGGAACTCAGCCTCCCTCTCCTCTGGCCCCTATCCCCCCATCACCTGCACAGACAGATGCTCTGATTCTGACCCCAGAGCCCCAGCCGCCGGCTTCACCAGTTGGGCCCCCTCCCTCCCGAAGGGCTCTGCCCCTCTCCTTGCCCTTCAGCTTTATCTCCGGGGCCTCCTCTGCCCACACCAGCTCCCACAGGCTCAGATCCTCATCCAGAGGTAGTCCCAGGGTTCAAGGGTCCTCCCGACCCCGTCACCCTGACGGAACCAAATCCCCTCCCCAACACCCTGCCTCTGACAGTGTGGAGCCCGCCTGCGGCCTGGAGGGACGAGGTTCTGCCACCATCTCCTGCCCTGGGGAAGCTTCTCCGCGTATCTAAGGTCCCGAGTGGTTCCTGAAGGAGCAGACTTCAGAGCACGGCATGTCTCCATCCTCAGACCGGAGGCGCCTAGAGATGGGACTCCGCCTCTCCCCTCTGACCTCAGAGCAGAACCACATCTCTGATTCTATCATCCAGGCCTGGAAAGAATGTGGGTCTCCTGGTTCCTTCTCCAGGCCCCAGCTCTGACCCTGAACAGACATTTCGCAGCAGGGGTGCCGGCTCCCTCCCAGTCCTCCCCTCCCCCCACCAGGCGAGGGCCCAGAGGGCCACATCTGGCCACATCCGGCCACCCTTCCCCCATGGTTATTAATAATTGGGTATTAGGCGGGAGACGACTATTGATTCTGGCGCAGGCGGCTCTGGGTCGGGGTAATTTATGGAAACACTGGCGTCCCCGGTGATAAATAATGAGGTGATCGCAGAGACAGGTCACTAGTGAGTGGCCTCCAGCCCGCTGCCCTGTCCACTAGCACACAAGCTCATAAATGGAGGAAGAGAGGAAGAGAGACCCGGGCTGGCCATAAAGACAAAGGATCAGTGGTGGTGAGAGGCACCGGGAAGACAGGGAAAGCAGAAACACACAGCCCTGGGGGCCATGCAGGGGCTGGTGGGAAAGGGGCCGGATTTCACAGAGAGGCAGACAGAATGACAGACAAGGACAGGGACACCGAGCGAGAGGCGGGGCAGAGGATGGAGAAGGCAGATGTGAGGACAGACAGACAGGACAGGGAGAGAGGGGGAAAGACAGACGAAGCCGGGGAGCCTGAGAAATGAAGAGCAACAGAGCTGGGTAGGGCGGGGACAGTGATGGGGAGACGCAGGGACAAAGACAAAGAGAGGTGAGGCCGTGCTACGGAAGGCCAGCTGTGCCGAGGGCCTACTACATGCTGGCTCTACTCCGTGTCCTTATTTCCTCATCCTGGCAGCCCAGAGCATGGCCTCCAGAACCAGCCTGCCTGGGTTCAAATCCCAGCTCCATCTCTGGCCCCAACTGCATGATCTTGGGCTGGTCGCTTCGCTCCTGGGGCCCAGGGCCCCCATCTGGAATGTGGAGCCAACATACCTATGCCCATGGCAGTGAAGAGGATTAAACAAATGGGCATCTGTGCCTGGGGACCAGTGCCTGGTACCAGTGGATGCTCTAAAAGCAGGTTTATCCTAGCTCTAGACAATTTCATACAATTCCATTTGATTTAATCCTCTTCCATTTGATAGAGTGTCTAGTTTACAACAAACAAATCAAGAAAAAGGATATGTGGCCTGATTGGGCAGCTTTGGGGAGACTCCCTGCAAGAAGGAGGGATTGATGTGAGCCTTGAAGTAAAATTAGAAGGAAAGACATTCCAGAAGGCAGTCACAATTTATGCAAAAGCATCACAAATTTCAAGGCTGGAAGGACCTTTGAAAGCCTAGTGCATCTCTAATGCCTGGACTCCCCCTACAGTAGCTCTGGCCAGCACCACCCAGCTTTGACTTGGTCACCTCCAGAGATGGAGAACTCATTACCATTCTTGGGAAACTGACTCTGAGAAGGTCCTTCCTCAAAATCAGGTTTCACATGCTGCCCTCAGATCCCCCACCCCTTGCCCAGCCCAGTGGGGTGCACTGCACCCCACTTTTTTTGGGGGAAAGATTTACTTTATTATTCATTTTGAGAAAGAGAGAAAACGAGAAAGAGAGAGAGTGTGCGCAAGTGGGGAGGAGGGGCAGAGGGAGATAAACTCCAAGCAGACTCCCCGCTGAGCACGGAGCCCAATGTGGGGCATAATCCCCCAATCCATGAGATCACCACCTGAGCTGAAACCAAAGTCCCACATTCAATGGACTGAGCCACTCAGGAGCCCCTCCCCACCCCACTTTCTGATCATCAGGTGCGACCACTCTCAGGTGCTCCAAACATTCCTGCTGGGCTGGCTGGCTAGTCCCCTCCTGGCCTGGCTGCTCTCCTGGGCAGCTCCAGCAGGGTGAGCCTCCAGGGGCAGAGCCGAGGACCTGCTATGTGCTGAGCAGGGTGGACTACTCCCTTTGACACCAGAGCCCTGAGGTTTCTTAGAGACACACCGGTCTGCCCTAGAGTTGAGGGGGCAACCCCTCTCCCCTTCTGTCTCCTTTGTCATTGGTTCTGCATAATAAAGAGTAAAAAGACCCTAGTCTATAGGCTGTTGAGGCTGCCACCCTAACAGGAAGCAGCTTCCGGCAGTAGGCCCTAACGCATTGTGTCCTACATTGATGTCCTGGCTTTGCCACCCAATGACCAGGTGACCTTGTATAGGTCCTCTGACCAGCTGGAGTCCCAGCTCCCTCCAGTGTAATAGAGTTTGTGTGTGAGGGGCTTAATGCCAGAGGAAAGCCTTTCCAGTGGTCAACTGCTATCATTATCACCCCTCCTTCTCCCCTCCCACCCCTTCCCATCACACACTGGGTAGCCTAGAACCCTCTCCTTTAAGTCATTTCCAAATATAAGAGCATCTATGTGTCCCTGGGACGTGTGTCGTGTCGTGACTGAGCTTCTCTCTCCTCGTCCTGGTTATGCAGACAGCACAGCTTCCCCCAGCCTACAAAACCCAGCAAAACTACCTCTACCTACATGCACGAGGGGCTGAGACCAGAGCCGAATAGCACTGAGCTCTGGGGCATTCCACGAGACCCCCCTCAATGTGGGCATAGGCTGCTATATTGATATTCACTTGGCTCTTTGTCTATCCCATCTCCCCATCTCCCCTACAAATATGTTCCAATAGATCTTACTGCCCACCTTCTAGGAATCTAGAGGACTTCTCTCAGCCTCACTGCTCTGACCTACGGGTCCAGCCACCCTATAGACAAGAACATGGGACAGCTGGATCTCATCTTTTCTTGGCAAATCTATCCCTCTCCCAGGTTTACACACTTCCTCTTGTTAGAGGCTCATCAATCATCCCTTTATATTCCATTCTAGAATCTTCACTGAGATACTGAAACTCATACCATACTACTGTTACTGATAATAGCAGCTAATTAATTTTTTTTGTTTTCCCGTTTTATAGTTGAGGAAGCTCAGAAAGGTTATATTGTTCACTCCCAGAAACACGGCTCGTTGGTCTGTGTTCTTTGAAATCTCCCTTCTTTGGCCTTAAAACAGTAATATCCAAGGGACAGAGCTGAAGATAGGTGACTGGGCCAGCGTGTGTGTGTTGGGGCGGGGGGGTTGTTGGGGGCTGTAGAGGAAACTGTGTTTAGAATAATGGGTCAGAACCAGCTGTTAGGTGGGGAAGGCATTGAATGTCAGCTTACTGAGCCTGAATTTCATTCTGTGGGCAGTGATGAGCCATGGGAGCCATCTGAGGTTATACCTGAGTGGCTGGCCGAATAATCTAATAGTGGATGAGAGATGAATAGGGTTGGGGTGGGGGGAGAAGCAGGGAGACCTGTGTAGGGTACAGGAAACAGGCCAGGTGACAGAGAGGAGATGCCCATGCCAAGGCAGTGGGAGCAGGCAGAGGAGAGGAAAGGTTTGAAGACCAGCTCAGAGGCAGGACTGGCTGAATTTCAGCGACCAGACGGAGGTGGGGGTGGGAGAACAGAAGTCATACAACCTGACCTCATCAATGGAGGGGTGATGCTTCCTTTCATAAGGAGAAAGCAATCTGGCCAAGAGTAAACACGGAGGGGCACGTGGGGTACTCAGCGTGGACCCCATAGATTCAGAAGGGCCTGGGAGATGTCAGATGGAGATAGGGTCTGATGCTCAGGAGAGTGGTCTGGGCTGAAAAGAGTCAGGTGTGGCAGCACAGGGCTGGTAGTCGGAGCTGCTGGAGGGAATTAGATGCTGGCCAGGCAGGTGCCTGCCCAGCTCTGCCTGTGTCCCCTGCAAGGTGAAGCTGGGCCTTTGTGGCTGCCTCCTCCACCAGACTAGGAAGACTGGGGGCTCCTCAGGGCAGTGATCCCGGTCTCCGCCCAGACCAGAGCCCTGGTGCTCAGCACGGAACCCAGCACCAGGTGGGGTCGGCCCCTGGGGACGTTAGGAGGATGCAGCAATGGAGCTGAGGAGTAGTGACAGCGGTGCCAGCAGTGCAATGGGGGTGGGATTTTGTTCCCAGAGGCCACCCACTGGAGCCTGTAGAGGAGTGGCAGGGATGCAGAGAAGGCTGTGGCTCCAAGGGGGAAGTGATGGGAATGCATAATGATCAGGTAGGCACCCACTGTGTGCCTTGATCTCAGATCGTTCCTTTAACAGCCCTACAAATTGCTGGAGACCTGTGGACACTCTCCTTACTCTGCTTGTAAAGATCAGTGGTGGGGTCAGACTTTGAACCCAGAGCCTTGAGAAAAACAAATCCCTGGATGAGAAAAAAGCATGGACACAGTTAGACCCCTACCCTGGGCCTCTGGTTCTGCAGGGTCCCCCCCCCCATTCCGCTCCTAGAGGAGTCCTGCTCCTGGTTTCTTGCACAGCAAGTGTGGGAACTACTCCTAGGGCTTGTCCCTCGTCCTCCCTGGATGCAGAGACAGCATCAAGGCCACGTGGCTGGTGGCAGAGGCAGGGTTTACCCCAGCTGAATCACCCTGGGGCTTCCCTACGTCTGCAGTTCTTTCTACCTGGAAGGGCTTCTTGCTCATCCCGGGGGAGATGAGATCTCCCCTGCCGTGAAGCCTTCTTGCCCAGTCAATGTCCTTGTCCCCTCCTCCTAGCAGTTCAGCCCTTTGTGCATTACTTTGTCCCTGCACTAGTCACTCCCAAGGACAGTGGTTTGTTTAGGGTCTGTCTTCCTTTTCTGTGCCCAGGGGCCCCTTGGGGCCAGAACGGGGTCCCACTCAGCTCCGGTCCCAGTATACAGGGCCTGGCACAGAGGAGGAACCTGTCAACCTGTGCTAAATGCATGAGCAAAAGTGATGGACCGATGGAGCAGTCCCCCTCCAGGCCCTTTTGGAGGGGGTGGGCTGAGCTCCTATGCCGGGGTCCACCCCCCCCAGGCCCGTTCCCGCCTGCAGGCTGGGGTGAGAAGGGGGGCTTTGTCCCCGACCTCCAACCACAGGGAGAATAAAAGTTTGTGAAATATTAGTTTAATAAGACATGCGACTACTATTAAGGATCCGAGCGGTCCTTATTTATTATTCATGCGGCCGCGTGATTTAGGGGCAAGCAGATCCGCAGAGGCTCCAGCTCTGCCGCCTTCCCCCTCCCCCCACCACCCCCCACTTCCACACTCCCACCCAGTGCCCCCTCTCTCCCTCCCGCTCTCCCCCTCCACCCCCATCAGCATTGCGCAGGCACATTCTCCAGCCTGGTGCGTGGCTCGGCGGGGAGGGCTGCGACTCAACGCCCTCAGGGCCCCACTGGACCCTGGTAACATGTGACTCTCTTTAAAGCTAGGGGAAGGCCCGAGCTGCCCAGTCCTGCGCGCAGACAGGGTTCTACAGCTTTGTGGACAGCCACACGAGTGGGCCTGGGGTTCCCTCTTTTATTACATCTGTTCTCTCTGCCTTCCTTCCCTCTTCTCTTTCCCAGGTCAGGGACCTCCAAGAGTAGAACCGTTGGAAAGACTGGGGGAGAACTCGATTCCTTACTCCAGTCCAGTCCCAACTTGCTGTGTGACCTTAATTAGGTCCCTTGCCTTCTCTGGGTCTCAGGAATCCCTCTAAAACTAAAGGTTGGAGTGAATGACCCAAAAATTTCCCAGATATTTTAGGGGGTAGGGAGAAGAGATTACATACAGTGCAATGCACACATCTTTAAGTATCCAATCCTTAAATATTGATAAATGTAATATACCTATGAAATCACCACCCCAAGATACAGAACAGCTCCATTACCACCTAAAATTTTTTCTTACCCCTTTGCAGTCTACTCCCTCCCCTATTCCTAAAGGTAACCAATGTTTTATGTCTTTTGCCATAAATGAGTTATGTTTGTTCTTGAACTTCGTATCAACAAGATCATATAGTACACACTCCTGGGATCTGTGTCAGTAGTTCCTGCCTTTTTATAGCAAATACTCAAGTATCATATGACTATGCCATAGTTTTTTGGCTCAGTCCCCTGTTGAGGATCATTTGCATTGTTTCCAATGTCTAGCTCTTATGAATAATAGCTTCTTTCAACATTTATCTACAAATCTTTTTGCAGAAATACAAATTATAGACATTTAAAATGTCTCTTAATACTCAGGAGTCAAACTGCTAAGCAGAATATGTGTATGTTCACTTTTTCTAAAAAAAAGAAAAAAGATTTCATTTTTTAAGTAATCTCTACACACAACTTGGGGCTTGAACCTACAACCCTGAGATCAAAAGTTGCACACTCCTCAACTAAGCCAGCCAGAAACCCTGTATGTTTACCTTTTTAGGTAAACTTTCAAATTGTCTTCCAAAACGTGATACTATTTTACACCCCCTCCAGCAAAGTTAGAGATTTCTCGTTGCTCCACATCCTTGTCAATATTTGATAAACAGTCATCTTTTTATTTTAAGGAGGCCCCATGCCCAGCATGGAGCCCAATGCGGGGCTCGAACTCACGACCCTATCAAGACCTGAGCCAAGACTGAGTGGGACACTTAACTGACTGAGCCACCCAGACGTCCCAATATTGTCAGTCTTAATTCTCACCATTCTGTGCAGTGGAGTAGTATCTCGTTTTGTGACTAATGCTATTGATCACCTTTTCAAGTGATTATTGGCCGTTTATGTAGTTTCCTTTGTGAAGGGTTTAAGTATTTTGCTCAATTCCATTTAGGTTGTTTGCCTTTCTATTATTACTTTATAGAATATTCACATATTAGGACTACATGTCCTCTGCTAGATATATGTATTATTCATGTTTTCTTCCAGTCTGCTTTACCTATTGATTTGATAATTTTAAATTTTGATGTCTAATTTGTCAACTTTTTCATGCTTTTTGTGTCCTCTAATAAATCTTTGCCTATTCTAAAGTCATCAAAGTATTTCCCCCATATTTTCTTTGTAGTTATAGCTTTTAAAATCTATTTTGTATTAAATCTGTGTGGTGTGAGATAGGGATTGAGGGGGTTTTTACCCCCATACATTTCTCCAGTTGTTCCATCACTATTGGTTGAAAAGATTTTTCCTATTCACATTGAATATCCTTGCTGCCTTTGTCAAACAACAACAAAATCAATTGACTCTGTGTTTGTAGGTCTGTTTCTAACTGATTTGTTGATCCATTTAATCTCTTATGCCAGATCTCCCTGTCTTGATAACTATACTTTTACAGTAAGTTTAGAAATCAGGTAGAATAAACCTCCAACTTTATTTTTCCTTTTATAAGATTGTTCTATTGTAGGTTCTTTACTTTGCAATAAATATTTTAGAATCCACTTGTCAATTTCTACTAGAAAAAGCCTGTTGGGAATGTCACTGGAATCTGAGTTTTTCTGTTAAGTCACTCTGGGAAGGGTCTTGGGAGGCTCCCTGGCTTCTGTGCCCTATCCTGCCAGTTTGGCCCAGGGAACAGACATGGAACTCTGAACGTCTCTGCCACTGAGCAGTCACTCTCAATTGCCCTCTCCACCAAAATCGTATACTGAAAGATCAGCACTCCGCCCAAGACACTGTCCTTCCCAGGAAACCCAGCCCACAGGGTGAAGACTACAGTGTTCAAAGCCTCAGAACCCCAAGCCCAGTTTGGAGCCTGGACTCACAGCTCGGAGTCTGGAGCTTAGAGCCCATCTGGTTCTGAGAGTAAAGGAACAAGAGTCAAGCCCCAGCCCATGGAGGCAGCTCTGGATGAAAATGCAAACCTCATATGTAAGATATTTAAGGTAAAGGTATTTAAGGTTAAAATATTATTAAGATGAGAACTGCTTCAAAATGATTGAGGGTGAGTGAATGGTCATATAGAGGAAATCAAAATGGGTCATGAGGTGAGAATTATTGAAACCGGGTGATAGGTACAGAGTGTTCACCATATTTTGTGATTTTTGAATGTTTTGTTTGCAATTTTTTAGGATAAAAATTTTAAAAATTCACCCTCTCCAGTGAGGCAAACACCCTCCTCCATCATCTTCCCCGCACCAGGGCCCTGGGCCCTGCTGCTCTCTGGCTAATGACAGCCCCTACACCATCTGCAGCGTCCCCAGTGGCTGCCCCCATCCCCCGTGGCCTGTGCATCACGGAGCAGACGCTGACCTGGTGGGAGCATGACCTGGCTGTGCAGTTGGCTGTATCCAGGCATCTCGTGGTGTGGTGTTGGCAGGTGGGTTTCCACATCACCTCAAATGAGTTTTAAGATGATTGAACTACAACAGCTGCCACCCACAACCCAAAGCTGGGCCCCAGGCCAGCCCGGAGCAGGGACAGGCAGGGTGGCCGGGCTGAGCAGGCAGAGAGAGGGCAGTCACAGATGATGTCAGGGAAGTGGGCAGGGAGGGGCAAGGCCAGCAGATCGGCCAGGGCATGACTTTGCTTTTGACTCCAAGTGAGGTGGAGCCCCTGGAGGAGGGCTTGGAGCTCAGAAGTGACCTTACCTCTGTTCAGAAGTCTGCAGAGTGAAGTGCCTGGGGGGCCCTGCATGGAAGCCAAGAGGCGAGTTAGGAGGCCACTGCAGGAATCCAAGTAAGCTATGCCCTCGCTTGCTCACACCAGGGGGTGGTGGTGAAGTGGTCCAAAGTGGCCCAGTCCCCGGGAGCTTTTGAAAGCATCGTTGACAAGTTTCCCTATGGATTGGAGGCGGGTTGGAGAAGAAAAGCAGGTGTCAAGAATGACTCCACGGGTTTCAGCCTGAGTAACCCGGTCCATGGAGGGGCCTGGGGGAGGCAGGTTCAAGGAAGCTACTGAGGGCTGTGATTGTGGGTATGTCTGGACGGTGGGGCCGGACCTGCCGCCACACGGAGCTGCTGCAACGCGAGCCTGCAGTGCCGGGAGCGCTCAGGGCTGGAGACTGGTTTCAGGGAACCCATGGAATGATGGGATTTAAGGCTGTAAGACCAGAAGAGGTCACTTGAGGAGTGAGTGTCCCTAGAGAAGATGTCTGAGGCCCAAGTCCTAAGCATACAAATGTCTTAGGATGAGAAGAAGAAGAATCAGCAAAAGAAGCTAAGGACGAGCAGTCAGGGAGGTAGAAGAGCCAAGCACACCTTGGAAGCCACGAGAAGACAGTGTTTTAAGGAGGAAAGCATCTGAGGGGACTGGGCAACACAGAGGTCACAGGCGACCCTGACAAAGCTGCTTTGGGGACATGGTGGAGTGAGAGCCTGGTAAGACGGGGTGTGAGAGAGGATGTCGGGCTCCTCTCCCCATGACCCCCTTACTTATTCCAGCTGTTTACCGCCGTCCCACACTCCTTCCTCCTCATCCCTCCCCTTGCTCTTGGGTATCCATGTGGTCTCGCAATTAATGGAAAGAACAGAGCCCCCAGCTTCCCTCTCCTAAACACACCCCATCACTTGTACTCACACCCTCTGCCCATGGTCCCCTCTCAAGACCTCAAAAGACACAGCTCTGTCTTGCCCAGGTGGTGCCTCCATCCAGACCCTATTCCAACTCGACTCCCCAGAGGCCCCCCTCTGCCAACAAACCTCCTTTCCTGGTGTTCCCCCTCCCCCTCCCCCACTCACTGGCATATCCCATCATTAAACAGTAGGCTGAAGTCTGTACCATCTTAAAAAATTTTCCCTTGAGCATATTTTTCTTTCCATCAAAGCTCTCAATTTCCTTTTTCTGCCAGTTTTCTTAAAATACCCTATCTGATACCCTCATGGGCTTACCACCTGCTCAGGAGCAAGCCGCGGAGGGCGGCCGGGGGTGCAGGTGCTGCCTCTGAGCACATTCTCACCAAGTGGCACTTTTACAGGTAGGACAGGCTTAGAAAAAGTGCCAAAGGGTGATGTCCGGCTTAGGGGTCTGCTCCCTCAATTGTGGATCCTGGCACTCTGCTGTGTCCTTCACCTTCTGCAATCTGACTTTGATTTCGGATCCCTCCTTGCTCCCACCTTTGCACCCCTTCCAGAAATGGCCAGAAATGGAGGGACACACTGCACCAGAGAAAGCTGGACAAGACAGGGCGGGTGTCTACCCAGGATGCCCCGACAGAGACCAGAAGACCACCACGGTCACAGAGTCACAGCCAAAACCTGGCTGGGTCTAGCTGCTGTAGATTGAAAAAAGGCACTGGTCAAGGTGAGAGGTTCAGAAATAAGGCTGTCAGTGAGACAAAGGAGGTAGAGGCCTTGTACAAGGTGCCAGCTGCATAGATGGGGCTGAACATCCGGCTTTAACTGAGACACACGCAGGAACGTCCATCTGCACCCGAGGAAGAAGCTGAGTGTCACCCCTGGGCCAGGCTCAAGGATTCAGAACCAAGACTTGTCCCTGAGCCCCAGAGTCCCCATTCCAAAATGTGCCATGGAGGAATCAGCTGGGGCTGAAAGTCCAAGGCCCTGGCCCCCAACCCCTACTGCCCACATGTACCTCATCGACCTCCTTCCCCTACTCTTTCCCTCCCATGAAAGAGGCCCAGGCTGCACACACTGTCACCGCAGCCCCGGCTCCACATCCCACATCGGAGAGGGGAGCTGAATATTCAGTATCTGGGGAGACAATAAAAATCCCAGGAAGAACCTGGCTAAGGCAATTACCTCTGCATAAATGCATATATTATTCATCCGTGGCTTTGAATATATAAATAATACTGATACAATTTGCATGTGTTAAAAGGAGATGTAATTACCCACTGATGCCTGTGAGCGCCTGGTACCCGCTGGCCACATCCTGGGTCTGCTGCCCCGCCCCCAGGAGCCCACCTTTGCCCTTTCCAGAGGCAGAATATATCACATGTGGGTTTTGTGCAGTTGTTAGGAAGCCGGTCTTTGATGTCCTTGGGGCTTTGGTTGGAGTGGGCTTTATTTTTTAAGATCCCGTGGGCTGTGGCAGCTACTCTGTTCTTAAAACTTTGGGCTATTTTAGTATTATAACTGCTGCTTTTAAAATCATATTTTTGGTAACAAAAAACATTGCACGTTCATTGTATAAAATTTGAAAGATATGCAAAAGTTTGAAAAAAGAAGAGCTCATTCATTATCTTGCTGCCCAGATGTAAGCACAGTCCCTATTTGTCTGATTTCCTGCCAGTCTTCTTTTTTGATGCAGAGATAAATTTTAATTTTCCAAACTCAGGATCATATTATACATAATGTTTTGTAACCTGCTTTTATCTTTTACAATATGTCATGAACAGATGAAGAAATATAAAAGGCTAATAAATAAGAAAAGATGCTCAACCTCATAGTAATTAAGGAAGATACAAATTAAGGAAGATACAAAAAGGAAGAGATAAATTTTCACCTATCACACTGTTAAAGATTTCAAGGAATAATACCCACTGCTAGTGTCTGCATGTAGAAACAGGCTCTCTCCAACAATTCTTGCTGGCAGGAGTATAAATTGGAACCCTTTCTGGAAGGGTAATTGAGCAATATGTACCAGAAGGCTTAGAAATATGCATGCCTTTGCTCTCTGAAAATCCATTCCTTAGAATTTAAATAATCACACAGATAGAAGAAGATATAACAATGTGAACTGTAGTGTTTTATCATAACAAAAAATTAGAAACAACTTTAATAGTCCAGCATTGGGAATTACTGTAATAAGTTATGGTCTATCTACAAAGCAAAATCCCATGCAGCCAGTTATAATGAAAACACACACACACACACACGCACGCACACACGCACACACCCCTTATACAATCAAGAGTAAAAAGGTGTTCCTGAAGTATTTATGTTGGGACTTCTGGCTAAACGTGGTAGGTTGAGGAAACGTTTTTATTTTCGCTTCCTCCTGCCACACCACTAGAAGGAATGAAAATGACATAGACCACGAGGACCGAGTGAACATGAGAGGAGATGAGAGGCATCAGTACGTTTCTGGGAAGTGGAAGGAGGATGAGGAGTTTAGAAAAGCTGGAAAGGATGAGCCTCATGAGCACAGAACCGGCAGAGCACAGCATTCCAGAAGGATATAAGGGCCGGAGCACCAGTATCAGGCAAGTCCCAGGCCTCAGCTCTGGCGTGCGGCACTGGTCAGAGGTGGGGCAGAGAAGGAGGGTCCAGCAAAGGGGACTGGGAAGGGGCATCAGGGGGAAGAGGGGACCAGGAAGGGGACCAGGAGAGTTCAAGGAAAAGAAAGGGTCTCAAGGAGCAGAAAGTGACCAATTGTGGCTGCTGAAACGTGCCATGACAGCAGGTCTGCAAATGGAGGGTTAGCCACAGGGCGGTTGTCAGTGAACTTGAAGAGAATCATTTCAGTGGCATGGCCGAGGTGGAGGTCATATGAGAGCGAGTTCAAGGGAGAGCAAGAGGGGAGGAACTAGAGCACGCATTCAGACCAGCCCTGCCCCATATGGGCAGAATGCAAAGCTACATATGTAATTTTAAACTTCTTAGTAGCCACAAGTAAAAAAGGAGAAAGAAATGGGTGAGATTAATTTTATTAATAGATTTTTATCTAACCCAATAGAAAATATTATCACTTCCACATATAGTCAATATACAAATTATTAATGAGATATTTTGTATTCTTTTTCAAATGGAGTCTTTGAAATCTGTTGTATATTTTACCTATAAAATACATCTCAGTTTAGCTGGCCACACTGCCAGTACCCGCTAGCCCCGAGGAGGGTGAGAGAGAGGGCCCAGGCCGCAATCAGGTAAAACCAAAGGTTGTGCAACAAGTGTGAGGGCCTGCACCCATTCAGCTCCTTCCGCAGCTTACCTCCAAGAGCTCCAACAGCCAGAGTCCAACCCAGAAGGAGAGGGGAACATTTTTTTTTAGTTTGTTTGGATTTGGTTTTGGTTTGCTTTTTTTTTTTTGCTTCTGAGAAGTGGTAAGGCCTTTTTTTTTTTTAAACATTTTATTTATTTATTTGACAGACAGTGAGAGCAGGAACAAAGCTGGGGGAGTGGGAGAGGGAGAACAGGCTTCCCGCTGAGCAGAGAGCCCAATGTGGGGCTCGATCCCAGGACCCTGGGATCATGACCTGAGCCTAAGGCAAATGCTTAAAAGGACTGAGCCACCCAGGTGCCCCAAAGTGGTAAGGTCTTAAAGAAAAGATTTATGGATTACTGACATTTGGGAGTGGGGTCAGTTAAATGGCCAAAGCCCCATTTGGCCACCGCCTGGTGAAACTGACCAGTTGACAGATTCCATCTATGCACACAGGCCTTCTCAACTGCTTTTAAAGCCCTACTTTTTTTTTTTTTAAAGATTTTATTTATTCATTTGACAGAGAGAGAGAGAGATCACAAGCAGGCAGAGAGGCAGGCAGAGAAAGAGGAGGAAGCAGGCTCCCCGCTGAGCAGAGAGCCCAATGCGGGACTCGATCCCAGGACCCTGAGATCACGACCCAAGCCGAAGGCAGAGGCCCAACCCACTGAGCCACCCAGGCACCCTAAAGCCCTACTCTTAAATATGAAAGATCAAAAGGCACCAAACATCACCTTCTGGTACTTAATACGGTAGACAGTCCTTGAAACACAGAGGCCCAAAATAATAGAAACAGAGGAATCAAGGCAATGCAGGAAGTAGAAGGAAACTTAGAAAAACAATCATTAAACTCCTCAGATGGATGAGAGAAAATATTGCAGCCATGAATTATATACCTGCAAGAGAAAAAAAAGGAAAAGAGAAAGCTCTGCCACATGCAGAAATGAAAACACATTAACAAATTTAAAAATTAAATAGAAGAATTCAAAGAAAACATTGAAGAAATGTCCCAGGTAGGCACTCCTCTCCCCTAAGAGGCAGAGTGAAAAAAAGAAGGGAAAAAAGATTCAAAACTTGAGGATCAGTTGAGGAAATTCAACATCTCACTAACAGGAGCTCCAAGAAAGGAAAACAGAGCACACAGTGGGGAGGAAATTATCAAAGAAACGACAGAAGACAAGTTCTTGGAATTAAGGATGTGAGTTCCCAAACTGAAAGACCCCCTGAGGATCCGGGGCAGTGAATGAAAAAGCCCCACCCCCATCACTGCAACATTTCAGAGCATGGGGCCCCAGAAAATCAATCCAAACTTCCAAAAAGGGAAAGAAACCAGTCACACACAAAGAATGGCGCCAAAGTTCTCAACAGTAACAGTGAAACCGGAAGACAATGGAGTCAATGTGGTCATTGTTCTGAGAGAAGATGATTTTTAATCCGGAAGTCGAGATGCAGCCCAAAGAGTGAGTAACTGTGAGAGGAATGGAACACATTCAGAAGGGGGCAGTCTTCTCGTACATCATTTTCAGGGAGTTCCTGAGGGCGGCCTGTTGTATGGCACAACTGGTCACTTTCTGCTCCTTGAGACCCTTTCTTTTTCTTGAACTCTCCTGGTCCCCTTCCTACTGAAATGCAGTAGGGAAGGAAGGAGGGAGTCCCAGGGTCTGAGAACAGAGAGGCCAAGGAACTCCAGCTGAAGCGTGGGCCCCCAAACACAGGAATTCCAACATGGAGAGCTGGCAGAACACCTACTGTGTCCACCCGCGTGAAAAAGAATGTCCAACAGGTCTCAGATTCTTTTGAATAGTGACAGTGACATAAAACTCTAAGCAAATAAAAACAAAAACAAAACCAAAAAGCAGCCCAGCAGCTATCTCCTGCCAGTTGCCTGAGAAAGGAAATGTACATAGTATACTCCCTGGCTCGGCAGCGAGGGCCAACCCTGACTGTGAGACCCTGAGCAGAGAACCCAACTGGATCCACCCAGATGTCTAACCGACAGAACTGCGAGCAAACACACGGGCAAGGTTGTAAGCAACTAAGTCCGTGGTGACGGGTCATGTGGCAATAGGAAAGCAAGACAGCTTATAGCAATAAGCATTTGTTTGGTTCATCCGTATTCAGGTCTGCTGGATGGTTCTTCCAGTCTTAGCTGGGCTCACTCAGTGGTCCCTGGTCAGCTGTGGGTTGGGGAGGCAGCTCTGCAGACCTGAGCGGGGCTCTCTTCTAAGCTTTGGGGTCTGCAGGTTGTAGACCCATGTTGGACGGCCTCAGCTGGGATAACCAGGTTTCACGTTGTGGCCTCTCTCAGCCTCCAGGAGGCCAGCACGTTTGTTCCTACGACCGCTGGACTCGGTTCTGAGACAGAGCAGGAGCTGCCAGGCCGCTTGAGCAACAGCACACCACTGTTTCTGCTGCCTTCTGTTGACTAAAGCAAGTCAAAAGCCCAGCCCACCTTCAAGGGTGACAAAAAGACTTGTCCTCTTGATAGGAGTTTCTGCAAAGTCATGTCGCAGAGGGTGTAGATACAGGAAGGTGGAGAAACTGGGGCCACAATCAATCTCCCTCACAGTCTCATCCCTAAAAAAATCCCTGTTTTGAATCTCAAGTCATCCCATGAATCTACTCTCTGCGCCGGACAGTTACTGCAGTCCACAGATGCCATGCCACTTCCCATTCTCATCTTTGATGGTTTCAATATCCTCCCAGATGGTCCTTCTAACCTTCTGGGCTCTCAGTGTCCAAGTTCTTTTCCTCCTAAGACCCCTTCCACTCTACCTCAGACACTGTACCCTATGGTCACGCTCCAGACATCTGTGTTACCAGCAGCCTACTCCTGGTCACCACCGTAATTTCCACCCTACTCTCCAAACATCACCTCTCTCTCCAGCCCATGCCTTCTCTAGTGCCTCATTCTCAACTATCCTTTGCCCCCAAAGAGATTTACAAGCACTGGTGCCCCCTTTCCACTGTCCCTACCTGCTTTCTTCCTTACTCAGCTTCAAGTTCACAGCCAATCATTAAAATCTTTCTTGTCTTCACCCTCATCTTATTCCTCTCTCACATTGGGATACACATGTGGCAAAACCACAGCCGAGTTCAATCCAATTTCTTCCCTGCTTCCAATCAGCTCAATGTTACTGGAGAAAAGCATGCAACCATGAGAAATGGAGAAAAGCATGCAACTGCTCTCACTTTAAAATTATGACCAGGAGTCTCAATGGCCTTGATGTGGCCCAGCAACTGTACTGCATTTCCCCCATGCATTCCTTCTCCCACCCTATAGACCCTTTCAAAATCTTCTCTGCTTTACTTTTCCCTCTGGCACCTCACCTGCCATCCTCTCCCAAGGAATCCACCACCCCACACTTCCACCCACCAGCACATGGACCCATCTACTATCTGGCTTCCTTCCTGTCACTCTAAACCATCACTTCAACCCTCCACTTGAGCATGAGGTTCTACCTTTCTTGTCACACAAGGGCACTGCCCAGTAATTCTCCCCCTCCCTCCTCTATCTCCAAAGTTCCTTCCCAATGGATGGCTCCCACGGTCCTATGAACATGCTCACATTTCTCCCTTACAAAAAACAACTTTGGATTCCATCTGCCCCTCAACTACGGCCCTATTTCTCAACTCCCTTTTGCAGCAAAATCCTCAAAAATGTTATCATTTATACCAATTTTCTCCACTTTTCTTCCTTCCGTTCCCCTAAGCCTACCATTCCTTGGAAGCCACTGACATCCAACCCATCAGCTACCTCCATGCTGCTAATTCTGGGGGTCAGCTCTTGGTCTCCCACTTTTCCTGGCATCCCAGCAGCATTTGTCACAGCAGCTCAGCCTCCTGGAAACACTTCCTTCTCTTGGCTTCCAGAACAGCACACTCTCCTGGTTTTCCTCTGCCTCACAGCTGTTCACCTTTTTTACTGAACATCCTCGCAACTGCTCTTGTTCCCACCTTGTTCTGTCAATCCATCCTCCTTTAAACATCCATGATGATCCTCCCGAAGTCCAAATCTCATCCTCACAGATCCTGTGAGAGCAGACTTTCTTTTTTTTAAGGTTTTATTTATTAATTTGACAGAGAGGTAGAGAGAGAACACAAGTAAGCAGAGCAACAGGCAGAGGGAGAGAGAGAAGCAGACTCTCCTCTGAGCAGGGAGCCTGACACGGGGCTCGATCCCAGGACCCTGGAATCATGACCCAAGCCAAAGGCATGTGCTTAACCAACTGAGCCACCCAGATGCCCCTGAGAGCAGACTTTCTTAAACCAGTGTATGTGACAAACTATTTTTGTGCCATCACATGAAAAAGGTTAGTAAGAACTGAGCTGGAAAATTTCTTAAAGTGTTTTTTTGCAGGATGAGCCTAGGGGTATATAGCCTGATATCAGCCGCTTTCACGCCAGACAACACAGGCATAAAATGCTTAAGTCACTAAATCTTTCCTTCATAACTGCTGCCTCATTGTTGTCTAGTACTCACTGGTTTAGACAAGTCTGAGCAAGTCAAATTTTGCTTCTTCAGAGACAACTTTTTCGTCTGCCTATATCCCTATGGGGCTTTATTCTTATAATTAAACATGTCTATGCATCTATCTCTTAAAACTAATTTGTACATTTTAATCTGTGAGTTTACTAATTTCTTCATTTTTGAAGTATTCTTCCCCTATATCTTTAATTATATATCTGGTTCATTTTCTTTTCTTATTCAAGGATATTAATGTAGCAATATTTATTAAATACTTATTGATTATTAATTAATTGGGTCTCCCTCTTCTTTGTCATTTATATCAATCATTTTGAAAAATCTCTTTTCCTCCCCTTGGCTTTCAAAAGAGCTTGTCAAGTTTTCTTCTACAAGACAGATTCAGTTTTCTGCAGTGTTGATTTTTCAAAATCATTGTTTCTAAGAATGTTGATTTTTAACTATGTGATTTTATTTTAACTTCTGTTTATATTTCTAGATCAGATGCCACTCTGTTTTTACTTCTGCTAACCTCATCGCTTTTCAACTCCATCCTTGGTCTTATCATATTCTGTTTTTCCAATGCTCTTGCTTTCCTGACTTTTATTGAGAGAACAAAGCAAATACTTTCTAAAATTTACTTTGGCTTCCTGCGGCAAAATTTCTCTAAATATTTGTTCTTCCCAGACAGTGTACATTTCACAGACAGTCTTTTTACAACCAATGCTGCCCCCACTTTCCCGGTTACTCATCTTTACTCTTTACCACGGAACATGCTGGAGGCTCCTCTTTGCTTCTGCTCCTACCTCACCCAGGAAGGTTGTTCCCTATGAACAGGCCTCAGGCATCATTCTGATGGGTTCTTGTTTCTCAATTTGATCATCTAGCATGGATGTGGTGACTTGGTAAGGAATGTCTTAGTGGAACTGCCAGGTTATAAGGAATACAATATTCCTGGACACTGAATGCTCTGTAGTTATTTCCTGGTAGGAAACAATCAATGAACAACTATAATTCCCAGGATGCACCCCTCCTCTCCTCTCCTCTTTCTGGTTCTGTTTCCTCAAGCTCCTCAATCCGCTGGGGGTGGCACCAGCAGCTCTTCAGAGAGGTCTTAATTTGGATGTGGGAGAATAAGGCAGGGGTGGGAGGGGGTCCCTGGACTGGCTACTGAAAATCTTGCCCCTGGGCTGGCAGACTTTTGAACAAGAGCCCCAGTCCTAAGCACTACTGAAATTCCCTCTCCTTTTTTGTCTGACTTGGGACGATAGGAGATTTAAAGGCTTATCTAGAAAGTACTTTGGCTTATTTTACAAACCGGCAGAGTTCCTGTTATATTCTAGGCACTCAAATCCATCTCGTCATTTTACCCAGAATAATAAATTAGGTAAGTACTAATATTATCCCATTTTACAGATGAGGACAGTGAAACTCAGAGCTTATAAACACATTTCCAAGGTCACCTGGCTGGTGAGTGACAGAGCTGGGATTCAAGAGCAGGCGTATAGAGCTAAATGCCCATCTCTCTCTCTCTCTCTCTCTCTCTCTCAGCTCCTTTCTCTAACTGAATTCTACATAACATAAAATTCACCACTGAAAAGTGTATGATTTAGTGGCGTTTAGTACATCCACAGTGTTCTTCAACCGCCAACCACCAACCGTATCTAGCTGCCAAACATTTTCATCACTCCAAAATAAAGCCCCAAACCCAAACCCATGAAGCAGTCACTCTTGAGTTCCCGCTGCTCTTGCTAATCTCTCCCTCTCAGTCATGCTGGAAACCCCTTCTTTGCTGGTGGTGCTGCTGCCATCAGGGAGAGGGCAGGGTGAACACTGCCTCCCCGCCTGCCTCAGGCCCTTCCTGACACTCCCCAGCAGCCTCGGCCCAGGCCACTCACCTCACCAGCAGGACAGAAGGAGCCTTGCCCCCACCCCGGGGTCAGGCCTGATCCCTGCCTGGGCCCTGCAGCCTGAAGCCCTTCTCCAAGGCCCTGTCCTAACTGTTAGATGCCAGCATCAAGCCCAGCATTGCCCTTTTGTGCAAAGCCTGGAGTCCTGATGGTGTGGAACCCAGGCCCTCTACCCTTACTACCACCAGGGATAAGACGGGGAATGTGAGACTCCCCGAGGCCACGCAGCATGGAGCACAAAGGCCCCCCTTTCCAGTCCTGGCCCTCCATTCCACACAGCTCAGCCTCTCCCCTCCATTCCTGACCTGGGGCCCTGCATCCTGCATTATCCCCCTCAGGGGTTTCACTGTCTGTGGGGACCCCTCTCAGCCCCACGCTATCCTGCTACTCGGAGCTCCTCAGGGCCAGTGGCCGTGAGCGCTCGTTGAGCTTATGCCCCAGCTCAACACAGGGAGCCAGAGGAATTTGGGTTGAAGTCCATCTTCCTCGAACACGCTCGCTTGGCAGCAATCCATGTGCCCCTTTGGAACCCTTTGTCTCCACACAGAGAGAGGTTTCTGGAGCCAAAACATCTTCAGTCTGACCTTGCTGCGGCCAGAGAGAAACCCTGTCTGGCAACCTTGCAGACAGGTCACCAGCTTGTGTCTGGATTTAGTCCACATTAATGGCCACAGAGCGGCCTGAAATTAATGATGGGGAGACCCGAAGACCTCTCCCATTAGCCAGCCTTGATGGCGGCATGGCCAACAGACGTCTCTCTGCCCTTCCCTTCCCAGCTGAGTCAGCCAGGTCTGGAGCCCAGCTAGCATTAGGGTCAGTTAGAATCCTCATTAACAGGACTGCAGGTGGGCTAGCTCGGTCTGTCCTCAGCCATGTCCCCTTGTGTGCCTTTCCTGACATCTCTCAGTTCCCTCCACAGAGTCTCCATGCTCCTCCAAGTTGTGAAGGCAAAAATGACATGACATGTGCAAGGCGCCCGGATCACAGAAAACACAGTCAATGCCAACTGCACTTACTGAGGGTAAGTCTACCCGTAGGCATTATTGATGATGACTATTAATTACAAAACTCTACACACACTGTGAAGTCACAGGGTAAGAATGTCTATACGCGTACCTACTGGTTGACGTTCCTACTGTCTGTGCTCATACCTACATCCACACACCTTCCCTCCCTCCCTCCCTGAGTCACCAGCGCATCACTGAGCATCCTCTTGGGGCTCTAGGTCTATCAGGGGAGATGCAGCCTTGATTTGGCGAGGTCAGCGTGTGTCCCCGTGTGCCTGTCCCAATGTGTGTGCAAACTGATGCAAGGCTACGGGTGCCTATCTCCATGGGTCCCTCTGTGTGTGTGTGTGTGTGTGTGTGTGTGTGTGTGCGTGTGTGAGAGAGAGAGAGAGAGAGAGAGAGTCTGCTCAGGCCACCATAACAAAATCCCACAGTCTGAGTGGCTTAAACAACAGACAACTGTTTTCTCACAGTTCTGAAGGCTAGAAGTCCATGATCAAGGTGCCAGCAAATCTGGTTTCTGGTAAGGACTCTCTTCCTGGCTTGTAGACAGCTGCCTTCTCACTTGTCTTCCCATGGCCTTCGCTCTGCACACGCAGAGAGAGAGAGAGAGAGAGAGAGAGAGAGAGAGAAACAGACAGAGAGATCAATCTCTGCTGTCTCTTCCTTTTCTTATATAAGGGCACCTTATCAGTCCTATCAGATTAGGGCCCCACCCTTACAACTTCATTTAATCTTCATTACCTTCCCAAAGGTCCAAATACAGGCATACTGGAGAGTTAGATATGGGTTGGGGGGCAGGGCATAATTCAGTCCATTGCAATGCAGGACTTGCGTGTGTGTGTTTATGTATGTATGTGTTCGCTCATGTGAATGTATGCATGTATGTCCTGGCCTAATGCCCACATGCCTGCCCACTCATGTGTTTGTGCGTCTCCTCGTGCAGCTGGTGGGGGGGAGAGGGCGGTGAGGAGCCGCACCTGCCAATCACCCCCTCCCACCTGAGGCCCAGCGCCAACAGAATCAAGTGTGGGCTCCTCTCTGCCGATCAAGATCTATAAATAAAGTTGTCTCCCTGGCATGTTCCACACCACACGCGGCTCTTTAATAAAATTGGCTGAGATTTGTGGATAAGCCTGAAGCAAAGTCAATGCTCGGTGTCAATCCCACGCTAAGAGGGGCCTTCAGGGGTCAAGCTGCTTCCTGTATATGATTCCATATCAAAGATATGTCAGCTGGGTGCTAAGCAGCTCCTGGAGCGCAGGGAAAGTCTGAGCTCTGCCGAAGTTCACACTGGGGTCCTCTGGCTGGGGTGCCACTTAGTAAGTGGGGGTGGGGGTGCAGGGACACCGCCAGAGCCAGCCCTTCTAGGGACTCATCTATTCCTCAGTGGCTCTGGGACTAACTCTGACTTCGCTGTCTGAGCACCAGGAAGGAGGGAGGCAGCAGCTTCTCCCCAGCTACTCTTTAAAAATCTCCATCGTTCTGGGCTAGAAGAGGCATGTTTTGAGGGGTGCAGACAGTGTCTCTCTGGGTCTCTGCTACTCCAGAGGAGTGGAGGGGAGCCTCTGCCCAAAGCCACAGGCACAGTCTTACGAACACATGTTGGGGTCCCTGGGATTCCCCGAGCTCCCAGTTGATAGTTGAAGGAAACTGGGTGTACAGAGGAGCTAAGGGATTCTGTCCACTCTAGGCCACTCGGGGAGGAAGCACATCTAATAGGCATGCTGGCCACACTCAGTGAGGCAGAAAGAGGGGAAATCAAAAGAAGTTTGGTTTAATTAAGTATCAGGAAAGATTTATGCAACTTCCTCTCCTTGTCATAAATATTAATGAGGCCAGCGAGCAGCCGGCTCCTGCAGCATCCGCTAGCTGGCCGGGGAGAGCTGAAGAGGACAGGGCTGGGGGTGAGGAGTGCAGCAGCTGCCCACACACACACACACACACACACACACACACACACACACACAGACAGATGTCGGGTGAAGTCCCCTGCCAAGCACCTGGCCACTTGGCCAGGAGGTCCAGGAAAGGGAGCCCAGCCCCTTCTTGCCCCCAGTCAGGCTGGATTTGGGGACAGGACCCTTCAGCCAGTTTCGCCCTTCACTCCCTTGTGGCCGAGTCAGCTCCGACCTGAGTGGAAGCACGAGTATGACAGCGAGTGATGGGGTGGGAGTGTCTGGGGGACCAAGGGCAGCATTCCAGGCTCAGTGGGTCTGGGAATGGAATGGAGGACAGTGGTCCGCTTCCCAAAATGGGAGCTCAGATGCTGAGGGAGCTACCTACCAAGCTGCTATGGGTGGCCTGTGTGCTCTCATTCAGCAGATCCTAATTCATATTCCTAATTCAATACACCAGATCCAGTGCCCCCTACATTCTATTGGCCAAAGAAAGTTTCAAGGCAACTTGGATTCAAAGAGCAGGAAACAGCCACCTCCTGAGGGGAGCAGCTGCAGAGTCACAGGGAAAAGGGCTTGGATACAGTGAGGGATGAATAAGAATTGAGGGCATATTTCCAATCTCACTAAACCTCACGATCTAAACCTCCAGACTTTCTAGACCCCACTCTGGCCAGAGGGCTTTACTCACCAGGTGTCGTTCCAACAGAGAGTGACCAAGCCCCCAACATTTGGCCTGTCACCTCTCCCACATCACTGTATTAAAGATTCCTACAGTCCACTTCCCCTCTTCCTTTCAGCCTCATCCCCACTGCTCATTCCCCATTACTGCCCCCACCTCCCTGGACTCCTCTGAGCTGCCATGTGGACCATGGGAAAGGGGGAGGGGCTTGGTAAGTACGTGTCCAGGTCCAATGCTGGGACCACCTGGGATAGGGAAGTCAATCCTTCCTTCCTGCAACACCAACCTACAGCTTTGGGCAACCTCCCAAAGGACTGCAGCCTCTGTGCAAGATGCTCTTGGTGTTTGGATCAGGGGTGGCTAGAGATCTCTGCCAAGTCACCTACTGAACGTACCCTGGTGCACTCGGCCAAAATAAGTAGAGCCACTGCCATGCTCCAACCCAGAGACGCTGTGGGGTGAACACCTAACCCAAACCCTTTCCAGTGCTCCAGGAGTTAGGAAGAAGGCAGCCCAGAACCTGTCTGTCCCTGGGAAGCAAGGAGGCCAGGCTGCATAAGCCCAGACACCAAGACCCTCCATTATCCTTTCAGACCTCACTTACAAAAAACATATGCAAAGATAAAATGATGAAGAATTTCAAGGCAGCAACACAGTTTCAAGAAGTAGCTTGGCTTAGCTGGTGTGGTGTTTCTCTCCTTTGGAATATTTTGGGGGTGGGAAAAGGAAGAGAAGCCACAGATAAACACAGACTTTTTTCCTCATGTAGCTATTATGTACTTGAAGTTTTTGAGGAAAAAAAAGTTGCCTTTTAATTGGTAAGTAATGACACAATTTTTTAAACATTACTTTATATTAAACATGTATGTGTGGGGTGCCTAGTGGCTCAGTCAGTTAGGCGTCCGATTCTTGATTTCAGCTCAGGCATGATCGCAAGGTTGTGAGACTGGGCTCACATGCAGGGTTCCATGCTGACCGTGGAGTCTGCTTAGGATTCTCTCCCTCTACCCCTTCTTCCCCTGCCAACTTGTTCACCTGCATGCTCTCTAAAAAAATGTGTGTGCATGTGTTCAAATGTAGAGATAGACAACACAGAACGCAAAATGTGCATGACATTTTAGAAACAAATAATAAATATTCTCTTTCTTCCAAGAGGCCACTTTAGGTGATGCCTCCCACTCTTTGGAAACATTCTCTATTCTCTTGCACTTAAGGGCCACTTTGAAGGAAATGTTTAGCCCACACACCTAGTGTTTCATTAGAGTCAGGCAGACTTCAGTTCAAGATCCTGCTCACCTCTCTGAACCTTCCTGTTTTCATCTGTGGCATAAAGTATTTCAATGCAATTTCAATTCCCATCGCAAGATTATAAAGTGACGTTACAGGGGCACCAGGGTGGCTCAGTCAGTTGAGCATCCAACTCCTGCTTTTGGCTCAGGTCATGATCTCAGGGTCTTGAGATAGAGCCCCGCATCTAGCTCTGCACTGGGCATGGAGTATGTTTGGGATTTTTTCTCTCTCTCCCCCTGCCTCTTCCTCACCCCTGCTCACATGCACACCTACACACTCTCTCTCTTAAAAAGTAAAAAATATAAAATGACTTTATAATGAGGCTGTGTTTCATTCATCATTACATCCTTTGTGCCTATCACAGTGCTCAGTGCACAGTAGATGCTCAATCAACAACTGTTGAGTAAAATTACATTGAAATCTGGCTAGCATCTCTTAAGAATAAATTCCTAAAAGTGAAATTTCTAGGTCAAAAGGTATGCACTTTTAAAAAAAGATTTTATGTTTACTTTAGAGCAGTTTTAGATTTATAGCAAAACTGAGAGGTACAGAGATTTCCAACATAAGCCCCGCCCCCACACGTGCACAGTCTCCCCTGTTATCAACATGCTCCATCAAAGGGATACATTTGTGACCACTGGTGAACCTACACTGACACATTATAATCACCCAGTCCATGGTTTACATTAGAGTTCACTCTTGGGATTGTAATTCTATGCCTTTGGATGCATGTCATTATACAGCATTACAATATCAGAGAGTATTTCACTGCCCTAAAAATCCTCCATGCTCTCTATTAATCCATACCCTCAATGCCAACCCCTGGCAACTACCAATCTTTTTACTATCTCTATAGGTTTTGCCTTTTCCAGAATGTCATCTAATTGGAATCATATAGTGTGTAGCTTTTCCCCTTCATAGTATATGCACTTAAGGTTCCTCCAGGTCTTTTCATGGCTTGATATCTCATTTCTTTTTATCACTGAATAATAGTTCATTGTCTGAATGGACCACCATTCATTTATCCATTCACCTACTAAAGGACGCATCTTGGTTGTTTCTGGGTTTTAGAAAGTATGAATAAAGCTGCTGTAAACACCCATGTGCTGGTGCTTGTGTAAGTTTTCAACTTCTTAGAGTAAATACCAATAAGTGTGACTGATAGATCAGATGGTAAGGGTGTTGTAAGAAACAGCAAACTGTCTTCCAAAGTGGGATGTCTCCCATAGCTCGTGGGAATGCTATGACTGAGAATTCCAGCTACTCCAAATCCTCACCAGCACTTAGAGCTGTCAATGTTCCGGATTTGGACCATTCTAGTAGGTGTTAAGTGGTATCTCACTGTTATTTTAATGTGTACTTCCCTGATAGCGGATGTGAAGCAGGTATGTACATTTCTTACTCTGAAACATTTTGCCAAATTACTGCCCACAGATATTTTATATATTTACTGTTTTCTCAAACCTACCTTGTGCTATCAAGATTCTGATGTCTGACATTCTGATAAAATGAAAAAGGGTATACAGTTATAGATTTTTATTTCTGTTATGAGTAGGACTGAGCATCTTCTCATTTGTGTAAGAAATATTTGAATTTGTCCTTTTAGATGGCTTCCTCTAACATCTCTTTGCCCTTAGTGCTTCTGGTCCATCATTGGGTTTTTAAAACTTATTTGTAGGCATTCTTTATGTTAAAGAAACCAGTCGTTTATTGACCCATGTGTAGCAAATACTTATCTCAGCTTATTATCCCTTCAGGCCATATTTGTCTTTCACATTAAAAATTATTTTCTTTACTTCAATTTAATAACTTTTTAAAATATTTCTGGATTTTATGTCTTATTTAGAAAACTCTCTCTTGATAAGATTATTACTTTTTAATCTGAATTTTTATAATATCTTTCGAGTTTTTCAACTTTTTATATTTAAACGTTTGAGGGTCATGGAATTTATTTTGATGTAAGGAGTGAGGCAGGGATCCAAGTTAACTATTTTTCAGATGGTTGCCAAGTTATCCAAATACTATTTATTTAATAACCCATCCTAAGATGTGATGCCTTTATCATACACTAAATTCTCATGAGCGAGAGGGAGAGGTGAGAACGTAGGGAGACACAGCTAACAGAGCAGAGACTCGCAAGTGGAAACAGCAGCAGGAACTAGTGCCAAGGTAAGAAAACACAAGCTGTAATGAACCTATCGCTGGAGGCTCAGTATGGACAAATCTGAGAGTTAAAAACTCCAGAAAAACCCAGTCATAGGGCCTCCACGCCACTTTTGTTGACTCCAGGAGTTCAACCAGTGTCTCATAGTAAATATCAGAGAAAAATCACCTCCTGCTTCTGGCAGGAAAAGGAGAAAAGGAACCATTCTGAAATATGCCAGAGTATTCTGATCTTCTTCACAAGGGCTGCCCTTAGGAGAAATGAGTGAACCAAAACCCAACTGATCTGAAATACCCAATTCTTTAGCCATCCTGTGTCACCTACACAGGAAGGGGAAAAACTGAGAAACACTTGTGAAGTTTAGAGTCCAAAGGCACAGGTTCTCTAAAAGGGTGTGATCCAATTATAGGACTATAGAGTGCTTCCCCCTCCCTCCACACCTCACCATAACATTACTAAAGGCCTATTTGCAGCAGTTTCTTTTACCCAATACATGTTTAGCTATCAAGAAAAAAATCACAAGGCATACTAAAAGACAAAAAACACAACTTGAGGAAATAGAGCAAGCATCGGAACTAGCATACCAGGAATGTTGGGATTATCAGACCAGGAATCTAAAACAACCATGATTAATATGCTAAGGGCTCTTCCAGCACCTGGGTGGCTTAGTTGGTTAAGCATCTGACTCTTGATTTTGGCTCAGGTCATGATCTTGGGTTGGTGAAATCAAGCCCTGCATCAGGCTCCACACTCAACGGGGAGTCTGCTTGTGGTTCTCTCTCTCCCTCTCTGTCTGCCCCTCCCTGCTGCTCATGCTCTCTTGTGCTCTCTCTCAAATAAATAAATCTTTTTTAAAAATATGCTAAGGGCTCTAATGTGTAAAATCAATAGCACACAACAATGGCAATGTAAGCAGAAAGATAAAAATCTAAGAAAGAACGAAAAAGAAGTGTAGAAATGAAAAACACTATAACAGAAATGAAGAGTGCTTTCGATGGGCTTGTTCGTGGACTGCACACTGCTAAGAAAGAGTCTCTAAGCTTGAGGATACATAAATAGCAATCTCCAAAACTGAAAAGCAAAGAGAACAAAGATTGAAAAAAATAAGAGAGGTTATCCAAGGAAGGTGAAGCAAATACAAATGGTAAAACAGGCATAATGGGAATATCAGAGAAAAAGAAAGAAAGGAACAGAAGAAATATTTGAAACAATAATGACTGAGACTTTCCCAAATTATTTTTAAGTACCAAACCACAGATTCAGGAAGCTCAAAGAACACCAAGTGTGATAAATGCCAAAAAACAAAAAACAAAAAACAAACAAACAAAAAAAAAACCTATACCCAGGCATATTATTTTCAAACTGCAGAAAAATCAAATATAAAAAGAAATTTTAAAAGATACTGGGTGGGAGTGGGGTGGGTAACACCTCTCTTTGGAGCAATAAGAAAAATTACATCTGACTTTTCCTCAGAAACCATTTCAGAGACTGCAATGAAATGTTTAAAGTGTTAAGAGGGAAAAAAAGTCACCAACATAAAATTACATACCCTGTGAAATTATCCTTTGAAAGTGAGGAAGAAATAACTTTCTCAGACAATCAAAAACCGAGGGAATCTGCTGTAGGTGACTTGTAAGAAATGGTAAAAAGAAAGTTCTTTAGTGAGAAGGAAAATAATATAGGCCAGAAAAGGTGGGGGCACTGACTCATGTATCAGTCAGCTATTGCCATAATAATGCCACAGAACAAACCACCTACAAACTACATGGATTAAAACAGCAATCATCCAGACTAATTCTGGGGGTCAATATGGTGGAGTAAGAAGTCCCTAAGCTCAACCTGTCCACGGATACAACTAGGTAACATTCACATCAGTGTGTATAACCCAGAACATCACCCGAAGGACTGGCAGAACAAACTCTACAACTAAAGGTAGAGAAGAGGCTGCATCAAAGAAGGTGGAGAGGGTGGAAAGGGTGGAGACACAGTGGGGAACTAAAAATACCTAGGCCACCTGTGGGCAGGACAGAGCCAAGAACTGGGAGAAGGGAGAGAAACATTATCATACCAGGGAGCTCCATGCAGGGAAGGTGAATCCCCACAACATTTGGCTTTGAAAACTAGAGGGGATGAATTTCATGAGTTCTCACAACCAGTGAGACTTAAAGCCTGGAATTTTAAAAATCAGCAGGCTCAGCTCTGGGAAAGCCCAGAGGGCAAGAGGAAGCTGAGATCCTGCCCTTAAAAAGACAGCATACACAGGTAGAAGCAGCAGTTTGAAAAAATGCCTGAAGTACCCGGGAAGGAGAGTTATTTATGCATCTCAGAGCATGTACCAGAAGAGCAGTGTTTGCAGAGAGACTTCTCCAGGAACAAAAAAGTCGCTGGACACCATCTCCTTCTCCTACCCCCTTGCATAACTTGTTTACATCAAGCCCTGCCTCACAGTGCTTAGGTGAATCCACCCTTCCCAGTCTCACCTGCTTCAGTCCCAGTGCTGTGGGTACCCTCCCCCAAAAGACTGGCAGAAATCATGCCAAAACCATGACCCATGCATTCTGTAGGGCCTCAGGGGCAGCAGTGGGACCTGTGGAAGCCCTAGGTACACACTGCTAAAACTATGTGTCTCACCCTGGCCAAACATTTCTCACAAGAGTCTCTTCAGATTAGCAGACTGAAGGAAAAAGCAGCCAGGACACAGTAACAGGGCACATGAAGCACACACACGGGAGATATCCCTGAAGTACCAGGTTCTGTTGAACAGAGGACACTGCACTGCAAAGCACTACTTCATGACCTACTTCATAAGGCCATAACGTTCAAGAGCAGGAGATGTAGCTGACTTCCCTAACACACAGAAACAGACACAGAGTTAGACACACTGAGGAGACAGAGGACTATGTCCCAAGTGAAAGAACAGGACAAAACCACAGTAAGAGACCTAAGCAAAATGGATATGAATAATATGCCTGATAGAGAATTTAAAGTAATGATCCTTAAACATACTCAATGGACTTAACAAAAGAATTGAGGACATGAGTGAGACTCTTAACAAAGTCTCAAAACAAAAAAAGAATCAGAGATGAAGAACACAATAAATGGAAATAAAAATACATTAGATGCAATAAATAGGCTGGAGGAAACAGAGGAATGAATTAGTGAACTGGAGGGCAGAGAAACGGAAGGTAAACAAGCTGAGCAGGTAAGAGGAAAGAAATTATGTAAAATGAGAACAGACAGATTGCTCAGTGATTCCATCAAGGGAATCCAGAAAAAGTAGAGAAAGAAAAGGGTACAGAAAATTTATTTGAAAAAATAACAGTTGAAAACTTCCCTAATCTGGAGAAGGGAACAGATATCCTGATCCAGAGGGCATAGATATTCCCCAAGAGTATCAACCCATGGTCCACCCCAAGACACATAGTAATTAAAATGGCAAAATGTAGTGATAAAGAGAGAATTATAAGAGAACCCTAAGAAAAGACAGTTATATACAAAGGAAATTCCATAAGGCTATCAGCAGATTTTTTAGCAGAAACTTTGCAGGCTAGAGAGAATAGCATGATATAGCCAAAGTGCTGAAGAGAAAAAATCTACAGCCAAGAATACTCTATCAGGCAAGGCTATCATTCAGAAGAAGAGGAGAAATAGAGTTCCCCAGACAAACAAAAACTAAAGGAATTTATGGCCACTAAACTAGCCCTACAAGAAATGTTAAAGGGGATTCTTTGAGTGGAAAGAAAAGACATAAGAGTAAGAAAAATAGGAAGCACAAAAGCAGTAAAAATAAGTATATCTATAAAAATTGGTCAAGAAACTCACAAAATAAAAGGATGTAAAGTATGACACCATATACCAAAAACATGGGGGTTGGGGAGAGGAGTGAAAAATGGGCTCAAACATAAATGACCTTCAAGTTAATACGGACTGCTCTATGCAGAAGATGTTATATACAAACCAACCTAATGGTAGCCAAAAATAAAAAACCAGTAATAGATATGCAAAGAATAAAGAGAACGGAATCCAAGTCCATCACGGAAGAAAGCCAGCAAACCATAAAAGAGAGCAAGAAAAGAAAGGGTCAGAGAGGAACTACAAAAACCACCACAAAATAGTAAAAAAAAAAAAAATGGCAATAAATACATACTTATCAACAATTACTTCGAAGGTAAATGGACTAAATGCTCCAACCAAAAGACCGAGGGTGACAGAATGAATGAAAAAAAAAAACAAAAAAACAAAACAAAAAAAAAACCCAAGACCCATCTATATGCTGCCTACAAGAGACTCATTCAGACCTAAAGACATGCAGGCTGAAAGTGAGGGGATGGAGAAATATTTACCACATGAATGCACATCAAAATAAAGCCAAAGTAGCAATAACCGAATCAGACAAAATAGACTTTAAAACAAAGACTGTAACAAGAGATAGAAAAGGACACTATATAATAATAAAGGGGATAATCCAACAAAAAGATATAACAATTTTAAGTGTTTATGCAGCCAACATGGGAGTACCCATATATATAAAACAGGTAATAAGAAACATAAAGGAACTAATTGATAGTAATACAATAGTAGTAGGGAACTTTAATACCACACTTACATCATCAATGGATAGATCATCCAAACAGAAAATCAACAATGAAACAGTGACCCTGACACAGTAGACCAGATAAATTTAACAGGTACTTTCAGAACATTCCACCCTAAAACAGAAGAATATACATTCTTCTCATGTGCACATGAACATTCTCCATAAAAGATCACATATTAGGCCAAAAAACAAGTCTCAGCAAATTCAAAAAGACTGAAGTCATACTATGCATCTTTTTTGACCAAATACTACGAAACTAGAAGTCAGCCACAAGAAAGAAATCTGGAAAGGGCACAAATACATGGAGATTAAATAACATGCTACTAAACACTGAAGGGTTAACTAAGAAATCAAAGAAGGAATTTAAAAAATTACGTGGAGAAAAATGAAAACACAATGGTACAAAATCACTGGGACGTAGCAAAAACAGTTTAAGAGGGAAGTTTATAGCATACAAGCCCACCTCAAGAGGCAAGAAAAATTTCAAATAAACAACTTAACTTTACACGTAAGGAGCTAGAAAAAGAACAATAAACAAAAGCCAAAACCAGAAGAAGGAAGGAAATAATAAAGATTTAGAGTAGAAATAAATTATATAGAAACTTTAAAAAAGTAGAACAAATCAATGAAACCAGGAACTGAGAGATCTTTAAGAAGATCAACAAAATTGGGGCGCCTACGTGGCTCGGTGGGTTAAAGCCTCTGCCTTCGCTTCAGGTCATGATCCCAGAGTCCTGGGATCGAGCCCCACATCTGGCTCCCTGCTCAGCGGGGAGCCTGCTTCCACCTCTCTCTCTCTCTCTCTGCCTGCCTCTATGCCTACTTGTGATCTCTGCCTGTCAAATAAATAAAAAAAAAATCTTAAAAAAAAAGTAAAAAAAAATCAACAAAATTGATAAACTTCTAACCAGACTCATAAAAAAAAAAAAGAAAGAAAGCAAGAGGATTCAAGTAAAAAAAAAATCACACTTGAAGGAGAAGACATAACAACCAACAGCATAGAAACAGAAAGAATTCTAAGAGAATATTATGAAAAATTATATGCCAACAAATTCAACAACCTAGAAGAAACGTATAAATTCTTAGAAACATATAACCTCCCAAGACTGAAGCAAGAAGAAATAGAAAATTTGAACAGACTGATTACCAGCAATGAAATTGAATCAGTAATTTAAAAACTCCCAGCAAACAAAAGTCCATGACCAGATGGCTTCACAAGTGAATTCTATCAAACACTTAAATAAGAGTTAATATGTATTCTTCCCAAACTCTTCCAAAAAAGGGAAGAGGAAGGGAAACTTCCAAATTCATTCTATAAGGCCAGCATTACCCTGATACCAAAACCAGACAAAGACAACACACCAAAAAAAAAAAAAAAAAAAAAAAAGAGAGAGAGAGAGAGAGAACTACAGGCCAATTTCTCTGATGAACATAAAGCAAAACTTTTCAACAAAATATTGGCAAACCAATTCCAAAAATACATTAAAAAAATCACTCACCATGATCAAGTGGGATTTATTCCTGGGACACAAGTGTGGCTCAATATTCACAAATCAATCAATGTAATATATCACATCAGTAAGAGAAAGGAAAAAAACCATATGATCATTTCAACAGATGCAGAAGAAGCATTTGACAAAGTACAACATCCATTCATGATAAAAATCCTCAACAAAGTAGACTTAGAACATTCCTTAACACAGGGCTTTAAATGAAAAATTCATAGTGGGGCACCTGGTTGGCTCAGTTGGTTAAGTGTCTGACTCTTGATTTTGGCTAGATCCTGATCTCAGGGTCAGGAGATTGAGCCCTGCATCTGGCTCCACACTCAGCGTGGAGTCAGCTTATCCCTCCCTCTCTGTTCCTCCCCCCACCTTGCACTCTCTTTCTCTAATAAATGAATGAAAAAAAATCTTTAAAAAAAGAAAAACCCAGAGCTAACATCATACTCAATGGCAGAAAAACCAAGAACTTTTCTCCTACGTCAGGGATAAGACAAGGATGTCCCCTCTCACCACTTTTATTCAACACAGTACTAGAAGTCCTAGCCACAGCAATCAGACAACAACAACAACAACAACAAAAATAAAAGGCATCCAAATTGACAAGACAGAAATAAAACTTTCACTCTTCGCAGATGACATGATACTATATACAGAACACCATAAAGACTTCATCAAAAAACTATCAGAACTGATGAATGTATTCAGGTACAGAATAAAAACATCAATGTGCAGAAATCTGTTGCATTTCTGTACACTATTAAAGTAGGTGAAGAAAGGGAGATCAAGAAAACAAGCCCATTAACAGTTACACCAAAAATAAGAAAACACCTAGGAATAAACTTAACCGAAGAGGTGAAAGACCTGTACTCTGAAAACTACAAAACACTGATGAAAGAAATTGAAGACAATATAAAGAAATGGAAAGACATTCCATGCTCATGGATTGGAAGAAAAAATACTGTTAAAATGCCTATACTACCCCAAACAATCTACAAATTAAATGCAATCGCTATCAAAATACCAACAGCGTTTTTCACAGAACTAGAACAAATCCTCAGATTTGTGTGGACCGTAAAAGACTGCATATAGCCACAGCAATCTTGAAAAAGAAAAACAAAACTGGAAGTATCATAATTTCAGACTTCAAGTTATTTTACAATGCTATGGTAGTAATCAAAACAGTATGATACTGGCACTAAAACAGACACATAGATCCGTGGGACAGAAGAGAAAGCCCAGAAATAAACCCACAATTATACGGTCAATTAATCTTTGATAAAGGAGGCAAGAACATGCAATGGAAAAAAGACAAATTATTCAACAAATGGTGTTGGGAAAACTGGACAGCTACATGCAAAAGAACGAAACTGAACCACTTTCTTAAATCATACCCCAAAATAAGCTCAATATGGATTAAGGACCCAATTTTGAGACCTGAAACCATAAAAATCCCAGAAGAGACCACAAGCATTAATTTCTCTGACATTGGCAATACCAACATCTTTCTAGATATGTCTCCTGAGGCAAGGGAAACAAAATCAAAAATACACTACTGGGGCTACATCAAAATAAAAGGCTTCTGCACAGCAAAGGAAATATCCAACAAAACTAAAAGATAGGCTACTGAATGGGAAAAGATATTTGCAAATGATATATCTAATAAAGAATTCATATTCAAAATATATAAAATCTGATGCAACTCAATACAATACAAAAAAACCAGTAATCCAATATAAAATGGACAGAAGATGTGAACAGACATTTCTCCAAAGAAGACATACAGATCGCCAACAAACACATGAAAAAATGCTCAACGTCACTCATCATAAGAGAAATGCCATTCAAAACCACACTGAGATATCACTTCACACCTGTAAGAATGGCTAAAATTTAAAAAACTCAAGAAATAAATACTGGCTAGGATGTGAGGAAAAGGAACCTTCATGCCCTGCCGGTAAGAATGCAAATTGGTCCAGCCTTTGTAGAAAACAGTGTGGAGATTCCTCAAAAAATTAAAAATAGAACTATCCTATGGATCCAGTAATCTCACTACTGAGTATTTACTCAAAGAATATGAAAACACATACTTGAAATGATATATGTACCCTGATGTTTACTGCAGGATTATTTACAATAACCAAACCATGGAAAACAGCTCAAGTGTCCACTGACTGATGAATGGATAAAGATGTGCTCTGTGCATCTGTGTGTGTGTGTGTGTGTGTATACATGTATATATATGTGTGTGTATATGTGTATATGTGTACATATATGTATATATAATGGAATATTAGTCAGCCATAAAAAAAGAATGAAATCTTGCCATTTGTAACAACATGGATGGATTTAGAGAGTATAAAACTAAATAAAATATGTCAGAGAAAGACAAATACCATATGATCTCACTCATATATGGAATTTAAGAAATAAAACAAGTGAAGGAAAAAAGTGATAAACCAAGAAACAGACTCTTAACTATAGATGGTTACTAGAGGAGAGGTGTGTGGTGTGAAGGGTGATACAGGTGAAGGGGATTAAGAGTACATTGATGTTGATGAGTGCTGACTGATATATGGAACTGCTGAATCACTCATCGTACATCTGAAACTATTGCAAGACTATGTTAACTATACTGGAACTAAAATTTTAAAAAAAAATTTTAAATAAAAAATAAACAAAAAGCCAACAATGATCCCTTCTCGCTTACATGTCTGTAGGTCATCTAGTAATTGGCTGATCTTACCTTAGCTTGGCTGGTCTTGGGTCCAACTGCAGGTAGGTCCAGGTGTGTTCTAAGTGTCTCTCATCTTCTGGACCAGGAGGCTAACCCGGGTATGTTTTTCTCATGGTGATGGCAGAATCACATGAAGGCAAGCAAACCATACAACACATTTCAAACATCTGCTCTTAAAATATCTACTCACATTATCCTGGACAAAAGCTAGTAAGATGGCTAACCCCCAGGCCAATGAGCAGGATATATGCTCTCTTCCTATGAGGACATGACAAAAGTGTGGATGTCTAACTATACTACAGAGGAGTAAAGATTTGGGCCCATAATTCAATCTAATTCAATTTACCTTACGTATTTCATTTTATGGAGCTAGTGGAAATCTGAAGCCAATACTGAAGAGAGATAGCACAAAAATGATGTTATAGATGAACCTAACTTATGAATTTGGATGTGAACTGCTTTAAAAATTAGTCAATTAAAATAAGCAATGATATTCTCAAAATCATCTTTTACAACCAAGTATGATTTATCCCAGAATTTTAAGGATTATTTATATGTAAGAAACCCATTCATGTAATACATCCTATCAAAAGGACCAATTAAAAAAAGATATAACCTTACTGAATGTAGAAAAGATATAGAATAAAATTTGACACTCATTACTAATTTTTATAAACTCTTTAAAAACCAGGAATTGAAGAGTATTTGTTAACATAATAGAGCAAACTTATCTTAGAACAACAATAGAATGCATCTATGGGACACAACAGATGTCCTGTAAAATCAAGACCAAAACAGCATGACTATTTCCATTTTTATTCAACATTTTTTTCTGCTCAATGCAGAAAATATATAAATGCAAAAAATACATAAACAGAGATAAGTGGTCTAACTATTAAAAAGGAGAAGATGAGATCATCATTATTTACAGATGATACAATTACATACCTACAAAACATAAAAGTATCAACTGAAAAACTCTTGGATAAATGAGCAGTCAAATACAAGATAAATAATTGAAAATCAATGATTTTTTCTATATGCTAGCCATAACCAGTTATACGCTATAATAGAAAATAGATTCTATTTACAATAGTAATAAAAACATAAAATATTTAGCAATAACCATAAAAAGAATTGTGTAGAAATTATATGTGAAGAATGCTATAAACCTTTATTCAGAGATGTAGAGGATTAGAAAAAACAGAAATGTATACCAAGCTCAAGAGTGAAATAATGAAATATTGCCAAGATATGAATTCTTCCCAAATTTCTTTATAGGTTTAATACAGATCCATTTGAAAGATTAAAGGTGTTGGACCAACTTGAGAAGTAATTCTAGAGTTCATCAGGAAGAATAATTTTGAGTATATATATTTTTTTAAAAGTGAGGTTATGAGGGGGCTCTAGCCCCATCCAGTAACAAAACTTACTGCATAGTGCAGTAACTTATTTGGGGCCTCTGCCTTTGGTTCGGGTCGTGGTCCCAGGGCCCTGGGATCGGGTCCCGCATCGGGCTCTCTGCTCAGCGGGGAGCCTGCTTCCTCCTCTCTCTCTGCCTGCCTTTCTGCCTACTTGTGATCTCTGTCTGTCAAATAAATAAATAAATAAATAAATCTAAAAAAAAGAGAGAGAGTCATTGTTACTGTATTAGACAACACGCCTCACCAGAACACTCTAAGCAAGTTGGAAACAGACTTTAGTTATAAGAACTTACATGTAAGATGGTGCATGAACATGTACATTCCTTTAACATAAAAGACAAGTTGCATTTGGTTGTATATAACAGAAACCTGACTCTTAGGGTTTAACTACTCACTGCATGAGGGCACTGTTTCTCTTATTAAAACAAGCTGGCCATGCGTGAACAATCCCTTCCCCCTCCACCAGGCAGGGAGTGTGTCTTTCACCCTGAGGTTGCAAAAATGGCGACTCCACCTTTATTATAGAGATAATAAAGAAGGAAGAACAGAAAGGAAAGAGGGAGGGAAGAAAGGAGAGGAAAGGAAGAAGTAGCAGTATCTATCCTGAAGAGAACTCCCCCAGAAGTCTCCAGCAGACACCCACTTATATCTCAAATATGAGATATCATCAAAAATGAGTCACACTGCTGCCCCAAACTGTAAGGGAACCTTAGAGAAATACTTTTCCAAACAAAATTAAGATTCTGCTGATAAGAAATGTTAAGTGTTATAGATAGGCAGCAATGCCAGCCATAGAAAACATCTAGATTATTGCAAGATGGAAGGGCAAGAAGGAGTAACTATTTGACTAATGAAGTTAGAGAAATTGCCTAATATGTTTGGTTTAAAAGAACCTCTTTCATTTTTACCTTACGCCAAATACTAAGATAATGTCTGTAGGATTTATAGAATTATAATTTTTTTTAATTTTATTTTTTATAAACATATATTTTTATCCCCAGGGGTACAGGTCTGTGAATCGCCAGGTTTACACACTTCACAGCACTCACCATAGCACATTCCCTCCCCAGTGTCCATAACCCCACCCCCCCTCTCCCAACTCCCTCCTCCCATCAACCCTCAGTTTGTTTTGTGAGATTAAGAGTCCCTTATGGTTTATCTCCCTCCCAATCCCATCTTGTTTCATTTACTCTTCTCCTACCCCCTTAACCCCCCATGTTGCATCTCCTCTCCCTCATATTAGGGAGATCATATGATAGTTGTCTTTCTCCGATTGACTTATTTCGCTAAGCATGATACCCTCTAGTTCCATCCACATCGTCGCAAATGGCAAGATTTCATTTCTTTTGATGGCTGCATAGTATTCCATTGTGTATATATACCACATCTTCTTTATCCATTCGTCTGTTGATGGACATCTAGGTTCTTTCCATAGTTTGGCTATTGTAGACATTGCTGCTATAAACATTCGGGTGCACGTGCCCCTTCAGATCACTACGTTTGTATCTTTAGGGTAAATACCTAGCAGTGCAATTGCTGGGTCATAGGGTAGTTCTATTTTCAACATTTTGAGGAACCTCCATGCTGTTTTCCAGAGTGGTCGCACCAGCTTGCATTCCCACCAACAGTGTAGGAGGGTTCCCCTTTCTCCGCATCCTTGCCAGCATCTGTCATTTCCTGACTTGTTAATTTTAGCCATTCTGACTGGTGTGAGGTGATATCTCATTGTGGTTTTGATTTGTATTTCCCTGATGCCGAGTGATATGGAGCACTTTTTCATGTGTCTGTTGGCCATCTGGATGTCTTCTTTGCAGAAATGTCTGTTCATGTCCTCTGCCCATTTCTTGATTGGATTATTTGTTCTTTGGGTGTTGAGTTTGCTAAGTTCTTTATAGATTTTGGACACTAGCCCTTTATCTGATATGTCATTTGCAAATATCTTCTCCCATTCTGTCAGTTGTCTTTTGGTTTTGTTAACTGTTTCCTTTGCTGTGCAAAAGCTTTTGATCTTGATAAAATCCCAATAGTTCATTTTTGCCCTTGCTTCCCTTGCCTTTGGCGATGTTCCTAGGAAGATGTTGCTGCGGCTGAGGTCGAAGAGGTTGCTGCCTGTGTTCTCCTCAAGGATTTTGATGGATTCCTTTCTCACATTGAGATCCTTCATCCATTTTGAGTCTATTTTCGTGTGTGGTGTAAGGAAATGRTCCAATTTCATTTTTCTGCATGTGGCTGTCCAATTTTCCCAACWCCATTTGTTGAAGAGGCTGTCTTTTTTCCATTGGATATTCTTTCCTGCTTTGTCGAAGATTAGTTGACCATAGAGTTGAGGGTCTATTTCTGGGCTCTCTATTCTGTTCCATTGATCTATGTGTCTGTTTTTGTGCCAGTACCATGCTGTCTTGATGATGACAGCTTTGTAATAGAGCTTGAAGTCCGGAATTGTGATGCCACCAACTTTGGCTTTCTTTTTCAATATTCCTTTGGCTATTTGAGGTCTTTTCTGGTTCCATATAAATTTTAGGATTATTTGTTCCATTTCTTTGAAAAAAATGGATGGTACTTTGATAGGAATTGCATTAAATGTGTAGATTGCTTTAGGTAGCATAGACATTTTCACAATATTTATTCTTCCAATCCAGGAGCATGGAACATTTTTCCATTTCTTTGTGTCTTCCTCAATTTCTTTCATGAGTACTTTATAGTTTTCTGTGTAGAGATTCTTAGTCTCTTTTGTTAGGTTTATTCCTAGGTATCTTATAGTTTTGGGTGCAATTGTAAATGGGATTGACTCCTTAATTTCTCTTTCTTCTGTCTTGTTGTTGGTGTAGAGAAATGCAACTGATTTCTGTGCATTGATTTTATATCCTGACACTTTACTGAATTCCTGTACAAGTTCTAGCAGTTTTGGAGTGGAGTCTTTTGGGTTTTCCACATATAGTATCATATCATCTGCGAAGAGTGATAGTTTGACTTCTTCTTTGCCAATTTGGATGCCTTTAATTTCCTTTTGTTGTCTGATTGCTGAGGCTAGGACTTCTAGTACTATGTTGAATAGCAGTGGTGATAACGGACATCCCTGCCGTGTTCCTGACCTTAGCGGAAAAGCTTTCAGTTTTTCTCCATTGAGAATGATATTTGCGGTGGGTTTTTCATAGATGGCTTTGATAATATTGAGGTATGTGCCCTCTATCCCTACACTTTGAAGAGTTTTGATCAGGAAGGGATGCTGTACTTTGTCAAATGCTTTTTCAGCATCTATGGAGAGTATCATATGGTTCTTGTTCTTTCTTTTATTAATGTGTTGTATCACATTGATTGATTTGCGGATGTTGAACCAACCTTGCAGCCCTGGAATAAATCCCACTTGGCCGTGGTGAATAATCCTTTTAATGTAACATTGAATCCTATTGGCTAGTATTTTGGTGAGAATTTTTGCATCTGTGTTCATCAAGGATATTGGTCTGTAGTTTTCTTTTTTGATGGGATCCTTGTCTGGTTTTGGGATCAAGGTGATGCTGGCCTCATAAAATGAGTTTGGAAGTTTTCCTTCCATTTCTATTTTTTGGAACAGTTTCAGGAGAATAGGAATTAGTTCTTCTTTAAATGTTTGGTAGAATTCCCCCGGGAAGTCGTCTGGCCCTGGGCTTTTGTTCGTTTGGAGATTTTTGATGACTGTTTCAATCTCCTTACTGGTTATGGGTCTGTTCAGGCTTTCTATTTCCTCCTGGTTCAGTTGTGGTAGTTTATGTGTCTCTAGGAATGCATCCATTTCTTCCAGATTGTCAAATTTGTTGGCATAGAGTTGCTCATAGTATGTTCTTATAATTGTCTGTATTTCTTTGGTGTTAGTTGTGATCTCTCCTCTTTCATTCATGATTTTATTTATTTGGGTCCTTTCTCTTTTCTTTTTGATAAGTCTGGCCAGGGGTTTATCGATCTTATTAATTCTTTCAAAGAACCAGCTCCTAGTTTCGTTGATTTGTTCTATTGTTTTTATGGTTTCTATTTCATTGATTTCTGCTCTGATCTTTATGATTTCTCTTCTCCTGCTGGGTTTAGGGTTTCTTTCTTGTTCTTTCTCCAGCTCCTTTAGGTGTAGGGTTAGGTTGTGTACCTGAGACCTTTCTTGTTTCTTGAGAAAGGCTTGTACTGCTATATATTTTCCTCTCAGGACTGCCTTTGTTGTGTCCAGATTTTGAACCGTTGTGTTTTCATTATCATTTGTTTCCATGAATTTTTTCAATTCTTCTTTAATTTCCTCGTTGACCCATTCATTCTTTAGAAGGATGCTGTTTAGTCTCCATGTATTTGGGTTCTTTCCAAATTTCCTCTTGTGATTGAGTTCTAGCTTCAGAATGATCCCAATGATCCCAATCTTTTGATACCGGTTGAGACCTGATTTAGGACCAAGGATGTGATCTATTCTGGAGAATGTTCCATGTGCACTAGAGAAGAATGTGTATTCTGTTGCTTTGGGATGAAATGTTCTGAATATATCTGTGATGTCCATCTGGTCCAGTGTGTCATTTAAGGCCTTTGTTTCCTTGTTGATCTTTTGCTTGGATGATCTGTCCATTTCAGTGAGAGGAGTGTTAAAGTCCCCTACTATTATTGTATTATTGTTGATGTGTTTCTTTGATTTTGTTATTAATTGGTTTATATAGTTGGCTGCTCCACATTAGGGGCATAGATATTTAAAATTGTTAGATCTTGTTGGACAGATCCTTTGAGTATGATATAGTGTCCTTCCTCATCTCTTATTATAGTCTTTGGCTTAAAATCTACTTGATCTGATATAAGGATTGCCACTCCTGCTTTCTTCTGATGTCCATTAGCATGGTAAATTCTTTTCCACCCCCTCACTTTAAATCTGGAGGTGTCTTGGGGTTTAAAATGAGTTTCTTGTAGGCAACATATAGATGGGTTTTGTTTTTTTATCCATTCTGATACCCTGTGTCTTTTGATTGGGGCATTTAGCCCATTAACATTCAGGGTAACTATTGAGAGATATGAATTTAGTGCCATTGTATTGCCTGTAAGGTAACTGTTATTGTACATTGTTTCTGTTCCTTTCTGATCTACTAGTTTTAGGGTCTCTCTTTGCTTAGAGGACCCCTTTCCTCTTTGTTTAGAGGACCCCTTTCAATATTTCCTGTAGAGCTGGTTTGGTGTTTGCAAATTCTTTCAATTTTTGTTTGTCCTGGAAGCTTTTAGTCTCTCCTTCTATTTTCAATGATAGCCTAGCTAGATATAGTATTCTTGGCTGCATGTTTTTCTCGTTTAGTACTCTGAATATATCATGCCAGCTCTTTCTGGCCTGCCAGGTCTCTGTGGATAAGTCTGCTGCCAATCTAATATTTTTACCATTGTATGTTACAGACTTCTTTTCCCGGGCTGCTTTCAGGATTTTCTCTTTGTCACTAAGACTTGTAAATTTTACTATTAGGTGACGGGGTGTGGACCTATTCTTATTGATTTTGAGGGGGGTTCTCTGAACCTCCTGGATTTTTATGCTTGTTCCCTTTGCCATATTGGGGAAATTCTCTCCAATAATTCTCTCCAATATACCTTCTGCTCCCCTCTTTCTTCTTCTTCTGGAATCCCAATTATTCTAATGTTGTGTCGTCTTATGGTGTCACTTATCTCTTGAATTCTCCCCTCATGGTCCAGTAGCTGTTTGTCCCTCTTTTGCTCAGCTTCTTTATTCTCTGTCATTTGGTCTTCTATATCGCTAATTCTTTCTTCTGCCTCATTTATCCTAGCAGTGAGAGCCTCCATTTTTGATTGCACCTCATTAATAGCTTTTTCAGTTTCAACTTGGTTAGATTTTAGTTCTTTTATTTCTCCAGAAAGGGCTTTTATATCTCCTGAGAGGGTTTCTCTCATATCTTCCATGCCTTTTTCGAGCCCGGCTAGAACATTGAGAATCATCATTCTGAACTCTAGATCTGACATATTACCAATGTCTGTATTGATTAGGTCCCTAGCCTTTGGTACTGCCTCTTGTTCCTTTTTTTGTGGTGATTTTTTCCGCCTTGTCATTTTGTCCAGATAAGAGTATATGAAGGAGCAAGTAAAATACTAAAAGGGTGGCAACAACCCCCGGAAAATATGCTGACTTTGTTTTGTCCTCCTAGAATGTCCCTTTCTTGTTCCACATAGGAGTATTGGGGAGGAAGACCTTCCTCTGTTCTACAAGGTCCTTCTAGCTGGACTTAGAATCAAATAGACATGAGATTAACAGGAGAAAATCAAATTTAATAGCTGTGTACAGGGAATCCACACAGACAGGAAATTCCCAGAATTATAATTTTTTAAAGTGGGACTTTAAACTCTTGTTTAAGCCAATGTGGGACTTGAACTCATGATCAAGTCACCTGCTCAACCAGAGCCAGCTAGGTGTCCCGGATTTATAGAATTAAAAAATAGGAAAATTAGAAGAATATATATGCAAATAAAGAGCATTTTTAACTTCATGGAAAGGAAAAGGACTATCCAGGCCTAATAGTCAAGAAATAAGTATCAAAGAAACATACTGATAAATCTCACTAGAGTCCATTTAATTCCATAAGTTAAAAATCCTATTACAAAATTAAAAGGCAAACAACAAACTGAACAAAGAATCAGAAAGGGTTACTATCCTTGGTATATATTATGATATGGATCAATAGGGGGAAAAAATTAAAGCCCCCAACATAAAATGTTGACAAAGGACTTGAGCCAACAATTCATGAAAGAGGAGACCCAGTTTGGAGTACCTGGGTCAGCTGAGCGGCTGACTCTTGATTTCGGCTCAGGTCATGTTCTCAGTCGGGGGATCAAGGCCCATATCTGGCTCTGAGTTCAGCAGGGAGTATGCTTCAGGATTCTTCCCCTCTCCCTCTGCCCCTCCCCCTACGCGTGTGCATGCGCTCTCTCTCTCTCTCTCTCTCCCCCCACTTCCCTCTCAAGTGAATAAATCTTTAAAAAACAAAGAGGAGACACATATGAAACAATGTGCTATTTTGAATATATTGATAACAATTCAAAAACACTCCAATCATTGATTTTTTTTTCTAGAAAAAAATATAAATCACACCTGTCGAGAACTTGGAAATGAGGAACAGCATGAAGGAAACAAAAATCACTGTGCTCCAACCACTGAAAGATGAGAGCTTTTGGGGATGTGTCATTCCACTCTGGTTTTTTCCTTCACAAATACTTTCTAATTAGTTCATTTTTCTCTATTGTCTTTCCTTTTGTTTATTTCTTTGATTTTGCCTCACACTTCACTGTACTTTTGTCAGCTATCCCCCCAGTGGGGCATATGCTGCTCCCCTCAACATGAGCCTTCCACGGGAACAGCAAGGGGAGGCCAGATATCAGGTAAGCAGCGAGCAGCACTTTCCACAGGAAGTTGATAGGACTCTAACAGAACTGCTAAGGAGGCTCTGCAATCTAGGGAGCCCGTGACATTGGATACATACTTCCTGCCACTGGCGCACAACTATGCTGAAACCTAGCTCTTTGTGGTTTTGCTTTCATTCAGTGTAAATGGTAAAATAAAACCCTTGAGAATTTTGTTCCTGCTGGACTTACCCTTACCTCATAATAAATTATAAATTTTGTACGAAATACAAAAATCAACCACCTAGCAATGCTGGTAAGTGAACAATTTCAGCTTTTTTCTTTCCCAAAATGTCAAGGTAATTGTCACAACATTGCTTACTGAATAATTTTCTTTTTTAACTATTTTGGTCCATTTTTAGATTCTATTCCATTTTAGATTCTACTCCATTATTTTCATTATTTTGCGTATCTATCTATGCGCCAGTACCAAATTGCTTTAATACCGTAGCTTTATTTTTTCATTTTTTTTATTTTAGAGAGAGAGCATGAGCGGAAGGGGCAAAAGGAGAGGGAGAGAGAATCTCAAGCAGACTCAATACTGAGTGCGGAGTCCAAAACGGGGCTTGATCTCACCACCCTGAAATCATGACCTGAGTCAAAACCAAGAGTTGGACACTTAACTGACTACACCACCCAGGCGTCCCAATACTGAAGCTTTAAAATGCATTTTTAATATCTGTAGGGCAAATGTATCAGTTATATGTGGGGGTGTAATAAGCCAAAATCTAATGGCTTCCAACAAACACCAACTTATTTGCTCTTGACTATTAAAATTAGCACGAATATTTGTTGCATAGAGTCTGAAACTAATAACTTTACCCTACTCCTGGACAATGCAGGGACCTTAAGACACTTTAATTTGGACAACCCCTCCTGACCCATTTTTTTTTTTTTTTTGAAGATTTTTATTTATTTATTTGACAGAGAGACACAGTGAGAGAGGGAACACAAGCAGGGGGAGTGGGAGAGGGATAAGCAGGCTTCCCGCTGAGCAGGGAGCCCGATGTGGGGCTCTATCCCAGGACCCTGGGATCAGGACCAGAGCCGAAAGAAGACACTTAATGACTAAGCCACCCAGGTACCCTATGACCCACATCTTTTATCCCATATTTTCTTCTATCCTTTTGTAAGCTTCACATATTTGATATCATTCTTTGTATTGTTTCATAAATAAATGTGTATTTTTTTATTTTTATTTTAGATATAACTATATGTTCACCATTTTCTTTGCTCAGTATTCCTATCTATATCTCACATTTTTTGTTTAGGGTCACTTTTTTTTTCTTTTTTTTTGTTGTTTTTGTTTTTTGTGTTTTCCTTTTTGATTGATTCAGGTCAGTACTGAAGACTTGTCTCATTACATCTAGTTCCATTCAAGAATAGAAAATAGTATTTGAACAGAAAAACTCTGAAGATTTTTTTAGTTAGTGTATCCTTTAAGCTTGAATGTAGGAAGTGAGGATCAGAATTGGACACAATAGAGCTATAACTAGTGTGGTTTTTTTTTTTTTTCCCCTAATGCAGGGTTATTCAGGCAGAGGACAAAAATATACAGTACCAAAGTTAGGAATACACAACCCAAATTAGTCTTTTGTAAGCTCTGTATTTCTTCGAAATGTTAAATTGCATATGAATACTTCACAGATCAACCTTTTATTCTGGCTTGTGCAACATGTCATCAGAAAGGCCTTGTTCCTCTGTGTTAGTGATATTTGTATATGTATCTTGAAAAAGAGGTTCGCATGCATAGCATATAAGTAAGAATAAAAGAGAAGTTTCAACCCGATTTTATATGAGAAATAATATGGTAGGTTTGGGGGGCTGTTTTTTGTTTTGTTTTGTTGGTTTTTTTATTTTTGCATTTTCTAAGACTAAACAGCCTGAATTTATTTATTTATTTTCAAATTCTTATTTAAATTCTAGTTAGTTAACATATAGTGTAGTACTGGTTTCAGGAGTAGAATTTAGTGACTCATCACTTACATACAACACACAGTGCTCATCACAAGTACCCCGCTTAATACCCATCACCCTTTAAAGATTTTATTTATTTATTTGACAGAGAGAGATCACAAGTAGGCAGAGAGGCAGGCAGAGAGAGAAGGGGGAAGCAGGCTCCCTGCTGAGCAGGGAGCCCAATGCGGGGCTCGATCCCAGAATCCTGGGATCATGACCTGAGCTGAAGGCAGAGGCTTAACCCACTGAGCCACCCAGGCGCCCCCCCCATCACCCTTTTAGCCCATCCTCTGCCCACCTCCCTCCATCAACCTTCAGTCTGTCAGAAGTCCTATAGGGAGAGACTATTAATATAAAGTCTCTGGGTTTTTACTTGTTTTAAAATGAATTTATTTGATAATATGTCTTCAAATATTACCTCTCCCTCCAATCTCTGATTATCTTCTTGTACTTTGAATAAACGTGATTTCAGATTTAATTTGTGATGTTAAGACCAATCAGAGTCCAGGTGTTGTCAACTTGATCACACATTAAAGAGTGCTTTGACTTTGATCACTGGTTGGTTTGGTTTCAGAGGTCTATCTCAGCAGGTTTAACGTTCTGCCTCTTTGCTCTTTCATCCAATCCTCAGTCCTTCTCTGAATCAGGGCAGGGAGTAGAGGCTGGCCCACATAAGCCACACTTCCCAACCACCTGTGTCAGCAGGACTCCAGGTGGATAAACCCAGTGGGAGACACTGGTAGAAGACCGGAGCCTGCAAGAGGGTGGCTCATCTCCCTCTCTCCTTCAGCTCTGTCTCCATCAACAGCTGCATATTCTTCCTGCCTCTTGCTGGACCACAATACCCCTTTGGTTCCAGCTTCCTCCTAGTGATCTCTGCCTTTAGTCTGTGACAACATACCTCTTCCCTTTGTCCCTCCCATGGCGGCAGCTTCTTGCTATTGCCAACATCTGGGCTGCCTCACTGTCCACTGGTTTCTCAGCTCTTCTACCACATAGGCAACCAATTCCCATGTTAAATTCCCTCTGTTCGACACCCAGAGTGACTTCTTTTTCCTTCCTGAATCTCCAGAAATATTATATTGGTTTTGTTTTTAAAAAGAAGAAAAAAAGTTCTCTCTCTATGCTCCTGAAGAATTTTAAAACATTGATATCATCTGTTTTTAACAAGTTTGAATGAATAAATTTATCCAGACCTCAAACTTTTTAAGTGGGAAACTGGAATAATTTTTCAATTTTTCCTATGGTTTTTGATCTATGTAGGTTTTGGGTTATTTTTAAAGAAGAAAAACGTGAAGTATCAGTTCATACTTTAAAAACTATAGATTTGGACACCATCTTTTTAAGTTAGATAATAAAAAATACATGCAAAATGTTTCTTTTGTTTTACTTTTAACAGTAAATTTGCCTGCCTCCAGATTTGGCTCAAACCGAGAGTATCTTTCAGGGTGGTCCAAGGGATTGTCTCAGGATTAAAAACTGGCAATAAAGACCCACACAACTGACTAAGATACAACAGCCACTGGAACTTAAGATGTGAGTTGTGTTGCCACTGAGACTAAGCTAATAGGAGAGAGTTCTCATAACCTGCAAGTTTCTGACTTATCTTCTCCGAAATATTTCCTCTCCCACCTCCAACTGCAAAATGTATTTCTAGAATTCCAGGAGTACTTGCTAAAAGAATCATTACTACCTTCCTGCTTCACATTTTTATATACATAAACCATCATGATCACTTTGACCAGTACACAATCTCCTTTTATATCATTAATTTATTCATGAATTCATTAAACATTTACTGAGCAGAGGCAGTGCCAGGCAATGTTCTAGACACTGGGGCTGTAGTGACAACCACTAAAGACCCCGTCTCTGCCCTTGTGGAATTTACAATCTCATAGGGAAAAGAGAATTGACCATGTTACAGCAATTTTTGGTAAATGCTTGGAAGTCAAAGTCCTAGATGTTGGGGTTGCAGGGGTGGGTCAAGGAAGGCTTCCTCAAGAAAGCAACATTTCTGCTCAGACTCAAGGATGAACAGGAGCTGACCAGACCAGGATACGTGTGTGCAGGTTATTTCAAGGACAAAAAAGAATTTAAGATGGAAGGTGCTAAATTGGAACCGTGGTTTCTCTGCAAGCCCTCTTTATTAAAAACATCTTTTGAATGAAAAACACCTTAAGTGGAAAGACAAGAAAGGAAGAAAGGAAGGGAGGGAAGGAAGGAAAGTGAGAGAGAGAGAGAGAGACAGAAAAGAACACAAAACCAGTAACATCTATCCAACACAAACCTTGGCATCAGATTTAACTGTGTGCCTTTGGCTGGGTGACCAGACTTCTCTGAGCCTCAAATTCCTCCTCCACATAAGAGGTTCATGTTAGCACCCTGCCAGGCTGCCATGAATATGGAATGAGAACAAGTTTATGCGAGTGCCTCGTAGCTGAGAATGGATCACCTCCGCGTGTAGGAGTATATTTTTTATGGCTATTTACATTTGTTAACCTGATTTCTATGAAGAACTACTTGGGAACTGCAGCCTGAGAGTGATCTTAGTGATCTAAGGCTGCCAGAAGCCAGAAATTCAGGGACCTGGACCCAAGAAGGGGGACCCCCCCAGGGCTCCCAGTCCGCCCCACCCCACCCCCAGTATTCACAAGCTTGCCTCGCTCCTGTATATGAATGAGGTGATCTTTCAGCTGCCCTTTGTCTTGGAAAAAAATTAATTCTCATTTGCATTACCTCGTCTAAATGTCACCCACCGATATTTTGTTAGACATTAGCGGCGCTGGCAGGGAGGGCCGCGGGGTAATTGTGTTCTGCCTGGTGCTGGGATTTACATAATTTCAGACAGCAATTAAAGAATCCTGGGGAATTTTTTTTTTCTCTTTTCCAACCTCTCCTACAAAGAAAGTGTTCGTTTACATTAAGCGCTCAGCTCCTCGTTGTTCATTTGCATAAAATTAAAGGTTTTTGTGTTCCCGAACAGCAGGGTAACATTTAAAATTCCGTTTTAAAAAGCTCACCTTACAATAATAAAATGTTAATATCATTTCATAGGCAATGCAACGTTGCCAGATGCCTTTCACTTCCAACTTGTACCCACTGCTAACTGTGTTCCCTCTCTCTCTCTCCTCCATCCCTTACCTCCCCAGTCTTTGTCCACCTCTATCCATTCCCCCACGTCTTCTCGGCCTCACCCTATCTTTGATTTCTCCTTTTCTCTTTCCCCCTTATTCCTTTTCTAAACAGAATCCAAATGTCCTCAATCCTCACCAGCCTGGGGCCATGAGCAAAGTCAAGCTTCCACAATCATCCCGAGAATCATGGTGCCAGGCTCAGCTGCCAGGTCCTCAGGAGATCCTGTCTCTACACCGTTCTCCAAGTCGCCACCCACCCAGTGCCACATCCCATATGTGCTGGGCTGCCCGAAGCCAGAGTCAATCCTGGTTGCTCTCACCATTCCCATGAAGCCTGCAAGCTGCCGCAGTCACTGTGGATGCCTGTGATGCCTCACAGAGATCCTTCCTCAGCCACTGCTACAGTTTTCCAGTGGCCCCCGGCTCTCCTTTAGTTTATTCATTCATTCCTTCCCTCTCTCTCTCTGTCAAACGACATTGAAATGATGGTGCCTGAAGGTGCTGACAGCAAGGACCCCTGCCTCTCCGCTCTCACTGCCCAGCCCTGGGGCAAGTCTAGGCCATCGGACAGGTTCCCTGCCCCTGCCCCCAAGATAACACCCCCTCAGGCCTCACTGGCTTTGTTTGCCACCTGGACCTCCTCGGTGCACCCCAGTCTACCACAGTATAAGAACCTCTGAACTCTAAAAGGAGAGGCAAGGGCAAAGGGGGGAGTCACTGATTCTTTTTTCCTGTGAGCATCCATAGACATGATGTCAAGTTTGTCACTTGGAAGGGCAATGGCTTCACCTCATTTGCCAACTGTCTAACCTCAGCAGGCACTGGTTTCCAGGTGTAGACATAAGGTACAGACAAAGGGCCCTGGCCAGAGATATGAAGGGAGAACCAGTTTTTTTTCACACGGAGTAAAGATTACTAGCTGGAAGGAAGAGAAAAGACAGAGACAGGGAACAAGCCTCACCAGTGGTGGAGAGACAAGGGGAACCCAGAGAGAGGCAGGCATGTAGGGTAAGCAGAGGTTTTCCACACTCCTTGCATCATCCAGAAGGAGGCAAGGGTGGGGGTAGAAACCACAGAAAGATAGAATCCACCCCTCTTAGCCCATGGCTTGAGAGCTCAGAATCAGGAATGATGCTAAGATATAGAAAAATAAAGACAGTTCTGTTTAGTACAAACCAGTTTTGGAACTGATATTCATACAACAAATATGTAAGTTTTTAATGTGATAGAGTCTCTAAGAGATAAGAAGGCATTAATGAAGTGGGAAGGGGATGAGTGTGGTCATTTCAGCAGAGGCATCAGCCTGTGAAGGTTCTGAAGGGGGAAAAGTATAGCTTGTGGAAGACCTGAGGGAAGGAAGGTGAGACACATGGAGCACAGGAAGCAAGGGGAGAGGCATGCAAAAAAAAAAAAAAAAAAAAAAAAACCAAACCAAACCAAACAAAAACAACCAGGAAAGTATTAGGGCACCTGGACGGCACAGTAGGTTAAGCATCAGACTCTTGGTTTCAGCTCAGGTCATGATGTCGTGGTCATGAGATCAAGCTCCTCATTGGGCTCCACCCTGAGCACGGAATCTACTTGAGACTCTCTTTCCCTCTCCCTCTGCCCCTCCTGCTCATGTGTGCTCTCTCTCTCTCAAATAAATATATAAAGCAAAACAACAAGAAAGCATGGCCCATACACAGGGGGGGAAAAAAAACCATTAACAAGAACTGTCTCTGTGGAAGACAATGAATTTATTAGACAAAGACCCCCAATCAGCTATTTCCAATATGGCCAAAAAGCTCAGGGTAGCCAAGTCCAAAGAACCGAAGGAAACCATGAGAATGTTATTTTACCAAGTAAAGAATACAAATAAAGACACAAGCTTTTTAAAAAGGAACCAAATAGAGATTCTAGAGTGGAAAAGTACAATAATGGAAATGAAAACTTTACTAAAGGTGATTAATAGCAGATTTGAGCTGGTGAAAGAATGAATCAGCAAATCTGTAGACACGTCCATCAAGATTATTTAGTCTGAGAATCACAGAAGGAACAAACAATGAAAATAAGTGATCAGTGCCTATGAGACCTGTGGGGTTCTCAGTCAGGCACACAACCATATACATAATGGGAATTCAGAAGAAGAGGCAAGAGTCAAAGGGACAGAAAGCATATTTGAAGAAATAATGTCTAAAAACTTCCCAAATTTGATGAAAAACATGAATCTACACATCCAAGCAGCTCAAAAAAACTTCAGTTTAGACAAATCTGAAGAGATGCACACAGAGACGCATCATAAGCAAACTGAGGAAAGATAATCCTGAAAACAGCGAGAGACAAGGGACTAATCACATACGAAGCATCCTCAATAATATTAGCGGCCAATTTCTCATCAGAAACCATGCAAGTGGGGTGCCTGGGTGGCTCAGTGGGTTAAGGCCTCTGCCTTTGGCTCAGGTCATGGTCCCAGGGTCCTGGGATCGAGCCCCACATCGGGCTCTCCGCTCTGCGGGGAGCCTGCTTCCTCCTCTCTCTCTGCCTGCCTCTCTGCCTACTTGTGGTCTCTGTCTGTCAAATAAATAAATAAAATCTTAAAAAAAAAAAAAACCATGGAAGTCAGAAGGTAATGTGATGAAATATTCAAAGTTCTGAGAGGAAAAAACCTGTCAGCCAAGGATTCTATATTCAGCAAAATTATCCTTCAAAAATTAAAGAGAAATTAAGAATACCCAGGCCATTTAATGGGAGAAAGAAATCCCTTCAACAAATGGTATCAGGGCAACAGCAACTATTTCATACTATTTATACAATTAACTCAAAATAAGTTAAAGATCTAAATATAAGAGCTAAAACTATACGACTCTTAGAATAAGACATAGATGTAAATGTTCATGACCTTGTGGATTAGGCAGCTGTTTCTTAAATATGAAAAGCACAAACAAGAAAAAATATACATAATTAGGACTCATCAAAATTAGAATCTTTTGTGTACCGGAGGACATTATCAAGAAAGTGAAAAGCAAACCCACAGAATGGGAGAAAATATTTACAAATCATATATCTGGAAAAGGTTTAGTATCTGAAATATATAAAGAACTCTCATAACTCAACAACAAAAAGATAAAATAACCCAATTAAAAAACAGATGAAGTACTTGAACAGACATTTCTCCAAAGAAGATAAACAAATAGCCAGTAAAGCCCAGGAAAAGATAGTCAACATCATTAGTCATTAGGGAAATGAAAATCAAAACCACAACGAGATACCACTTCATACTCACTGGGCTGGCTATAACAGTAATTTTTTTTTAATGGAAAATAACAAGAGTTGGCAAGGATGTGGAGTAATTAGAACTCTAATACCTTTGCCAGTGGGAATGTAAAATGGTAGCACTGCTGTGGAAAACAGTTTGGCAGTTCCTCAAAATGTTACACATAGAGTCACCATATGACCCAGCAGTTCCCCTCTAAGATAAGAAAACTGAAAATATATGTTCATGCACAAACTTGTATACAAATGTTCATAGTAGCGATATTCATAGTGCCCAACGAGGGGAAACAAGCCAAATATCCATCAACTGATGAATGGCCACATAAGATGTGGTACGTCCATACAACAGAATGTTATTCAGCCATAAAAAGGAATGGAGTTCTGATACATGCCACAACATGGATGAGCCCTGAAAATATTATGCCAAGTGAAAGAATCCAGAACCAAGGAGCAGATCTTGTAGAATTCTATTTATATAAAATGTCCAGAATAGGCAAATCCATAGAGACAGAAGATGGAATAATGGTTGCCTATAGGGTCTGGGGAGAGGGGGGAATAGGGAGTCACTGCTTAATGAATACATGGTTTCTTTTAGGGCTGCTGAAATGTTCTGGAATCAGATAGTGGTGATGGTTGTAAAACACTGTAAATATACTAAAAACTTCTGAGATGTACACTTTAAAATGCTTTATGTCGTTTATAGAGCAAGTGAATACAAGGATAATGCAAATGAGGTAAAATAAGAACTGGTAAATAGGAATAAGAGGTACATAGGTATTCTTTACCAAATGACTTAATTTTGCTACTATGTAATGGTTCTATAAATGTGAAATTATGTTTTAAAATAATGGCTTAAAAATAAAATAATGGCTTAAAATGGGAATAAATAAATAAAGTAAGCATCAGGAGGAGCCTGGGACCTAGGAGAAACACGTCTCTGTATCTGCACAGAAAGAAATCAAAGTGAAAAGGAGAATGGCGTGAGCAGCCGTGTGAGCCTGGGCCTGAATACTCCTTTGTGAAAGGGTACAGAAGCACACACATCCCAGAGTCTGTGACAGGATTCAGTAAGATACAGCAAATGCTGAGATAGTCCAGTGTCTGGTCTCAGCAAACAAGGATAGTTATAATGATGATTACATAACACTTACACACATGCAGAACTTTTCTAAGCACATACACACAAACCTTAGGAGGCAAGAACTATTATCAACATCCCCATTTTATGACAAGGAAACTGAGGCACAGAGAGCTTAACAACTTTCCCAAAGTCACAGGGCTTATAAGTGTTGGGACCAGGATTTGAATCCAAGTGATGCGGTGCATGAGGCCTCTGTAAAATGACCGCACAGCTCTCAGTGTTCTCAGTTTCGTTATTTTGGTATACACACACACACACACACATTATATACATACATACATACATATACACACACATTATATATATACATACACACACACACACACACACACACACACACACGTAAGTATTTTTTAGAGAGGGAGACAGGGAGTGAGGGGCAGCAGGAGAGGGAGAGAAAGAATCCTAAGCAGGCTCCATACCCAGCGCGAAGTGCAATGCAGGGTTCAATCTCAGGACCCTGAGGTCATGACTTGAGCTGAAACCAAGAGTTGGATGCTTAACTGACTGAGCCACCCAGGTGCCCTTGCTTATTTTGATATTATAGCTATAGTCGGAATTAATTCAACTAGCCTCTCCAACTCCTCTCATCTTCAATTTCAGAATCCCTTGCTATGGTCTATGAGCTCTTGCTTCTCTGTTCAGAGGGGACAAGAGTACTGAGCAGGGAGCGGAAGCACAGAGCATCTACAGGGATGGAGCTCCTGGTGAGAGAGAGGAGGCTGGGAAGGTGCAGGCTGGTGCCACCCACCAGATGTACCAGCACTGGGATGGGGCAGCCGACCTGGGGGGGGTGAAGGGTTAAGGGAGTACAAGGGGTGGGGAGGGGGAGGGCAATGCTATAGTTGAGCTAAGCAGGTGCCATGGTCTGTTTGTGTCCCCTGCAAAATTCATGTTACAACTTAACTCCCAAGGTGATAGTATTAGGTGGTGGAGCCTTTGAGAGGTGATTAGGTCATGAAGGCATAGCCCTCAGGAATGGGATAATCACACTTATAAAAACAGACCAGGAAATCTCCTTTGCCCCTTCCACTAGGTGAGGATACAGCAAGTCAGTATCAGCAATCTCCACGAGGGCCCTCACCAGACGTCCAGCATACTGGCACCCTGATCTTGAACTCGGAAGTCCAAGAACTATAAACCTTCAGAACTGGAAGCAATCAATTTCTACTGTTTAAAAGCCACCCAGTCTATGGATGTTGTTATAACAGTCCAAACAGATGGAGACGGGTGGCCAGCCAGAGCTGGGCTTGACTAGCTAGGCTGGTGGGCCGGGAGGGAAAGGACTCATAACCTGAACACCAATGCCTAGAAAAACAGCGAGTGTCATTTTCTGAGCATTTGTTCAGTGCCCAGTAAGGGTTTGACCCACATCATTGATTTAACTAATCTCTCAAAAATCCTTAAGGGTGTTACTCTGCCCATTTTACAATGGAGGAAGCTGAGGCTCAGGTTTTGCCCAGGACCACCCATGTACAGAAAGCCGGGTGGGACCCTCAGCTCCCAACTCCTCCCTGCTCCTCTGCCCTGTCCAGCACGGTGCCAACACATGGCTCGTTGAGCCACTAACCACGAGTTGACGGAGTGTTTGACAGGAAGTCACTTGGAACCTCAGCTCAGGGCTCTCGCCTTGAAGCCCCCATGGAGGTTGGCATGGCCTGAGGGCAACACAAAAGTCAGGGGACCCTGCAGAAATGGTTCCTTCTCTCCAGCACTGCTGGCAGAATTGCGGCTGGAGGGTGGATGGAGGGTGGGAGTTCTGCTCAGGTGCTCACCAAGTTAACAGCCTCGGGGCTGGCCAGGCCCTGCCCCTCATCAGCTGCCTCAGAGCCTGCCCCTGGTGGCTCCTTATGCCCTCTGGCTCAGAACAAACAGGCACTTCATTAGCCCCATTAAGCACTCATTTTAGCTGCATGGTTCTAGGGAGCAAGTGTATGCTTGGAACACAGAGGGGTTTATTATGTTTTCAGAAATAACACTTATGTAGACAAAAGAGGCCAGCAGCCCTGGGAGGGAACTTGAAGGCACAGTGAGGATGGTCAGCAGCCCGCTAGCCTGGCCCCACCCTGCCCTGGCGAGCCTCCCTCCTTCCCAGGTCTAAGCTGCCACCTGCGACAGGGCTTCTGCGGGAATGAACGCAGCCACCTACTCCCTTCCCCAGCTGCCCCCTCCAGACACAGCCCCTAAAGCTCTTACCAGTCATACCAGCCAAGGCCAAGGCCAGGGGCCTTTCTTTATACTCCCAATAATGGGTCAACTTGATCCAAATGGAGCACTCAGCCTTCAACATGCTGGGCAGCCCCAGTCCTCATGTCCAACCAGTCGTGCCGGCCAGTTCTCAGGCTTGGTACTTGCCTGTAAAACCTGCTGACACGGCGCATAGGGTCATGCTCATAACTTCCACCTCTGAAGGATAGCAGCTCCAGCCATGGGGTTTTCTCTTCCTCTGAACACACCTCAGGTATCCAACTTAGTGCTGCAAATCTGATTTCCAGGATCTTCCCCATTCCACTTCCAAGTGGCCTCCATCCACTGCTCAGTGGCTCTAACCCCGCAGTCACAGAATCCTTCCCTGCCCTCTCCCAGCAAGACCCCAGAACCAAGGGACGAGATACCACATCTACTAGTGGTCTAGTTTCACAGAAGCCTATCCAAAACTGGCTCCTGGGCCAGCTGAAATGGCTCAAAATGGCCAAGGGCGCCGCAATGTGAACAGTAAAGAAGGATTGGATTATAACCTGAAGTATAAAATAAATATCCATGAGCCCATTTCAACAGAAATAAATGATTAAATAAATAAATGGAGGAGAAGAGACAAATCTCCCATACAGAAGAATTCCACATAATTTATATCTGCCCTCGAGGAGGTAGAGGAAAACTCCCCACTGTTTAGGTGTGGGCTGTGCAGAGCAACTTCCTTCCAAAGAGGACAATATGGAAAAGGGGGGAAAGAGTAACCTTACATTGGTGAAACTGGACCGATGCACCTCAGCCAGGTGATCACGGTCAACAACAGTGACCAGGCATGTGGATAGCATGTACCCTCGACACAATGTGAGGAAATGTGAGGAAACCCTCGATACAATGTGGTCTTCCTCCCTAAAACCCATAACCTCAATCCAATCATGAGGAAAACTCCTGACAGCTCCCAACACAGGGACATTCTACAACACAGGGACAATCCCCCAGTACTCCTAAAACTATTAAGATCATTAAAACCAAGGAAAGTCTGAGCAACTGTCTTAACCGAGAGGAGCCTAAGAAGATAGAACGACTAAATGTAATATAGTATCCTAGATAGGATCTTGGAACAGTAAAAGGACACTATGTACAAACCAAGGAGATAGAAATAAAGCATGGAATTTAGTTAATAATTATGGATCAGTATTGGTTCATTTATGGTGACAAATGTATTCATGTAAGATGCCAATAATAGGGAAAACTGGGTATGGGGTACATAGGAATTCCCTGTACTCGCTCATTTTTTCTCCGAATCTGAGACTATTCTAAAAACATTTAAAAAACGGTTTCCAGGTCCTGCATGAGCTGGCTCCTCTTTCCCCTCTACCACATACCACCCTGTTCCCCAGCTCCCGTGAATGTGCTCATATTAACTCTCCACCAACACCCTCCTTGCCAGTCTGTGGGGTCCCTCTGCTCATCTTCAGTAACCTTCTGCATTTGACTCTGCTCGCAGCTCATACCTTTGTAGCTCCCCTCTTCCCCGGAGAGAGCCAGGTCATGGATCCCTCCTGGTTCTCCGGCTGCTTTTGTGGCCATTACTCCTATGCCATCCTCTTCCGGCTTCCATACTGTGTCCATCCCCCAGTCCTGCCAGAGCTGCCTCTTGGCCCCTCTTCTCCTACATTCTCTCTAGTGGGTCAGACCCCATTTAGAGGCCAGGGTCCTAGGTATTCTTCTCCAGCAGAGATGGCTTTATGGTGACTGAAAACTATGTGCTCATCCCCCGGTTGCAGACATTTCCATATGGAAGTCAGCTGTACATTTCATCAACTGTCCCGAACCCACACGATCATCTTCCCTTAAGCCCATTCTTCCCCCTCTGTCTTCTGGCTCAGGGCCTGGCATCTCCATCCGCCTGGGGGCCTGAGTCCTATATAGAGTCCTGGGCTCTTTCTGCCCCTCATCAGTGACTTATCATCTGCTCCTGGATCCTTGGAGGCTAACTGCTTAATGCTGGCTTCATATCAGGCTCCCTGCTCATCAGGAGGCCTGCTTCTCCCTCTCCCACTCCCCCTGCTTGTGTTCCTGCTCTCACTATCTCTCACTCTGTGTCAAATAAATAAATAAAATCTTTCTTTTAAAAAAAAAAAAAAAAGCTGGCTTCGGGTACTTTATCCACCCCTGTGACACCATCCTGCTGTTCCCACTCTCATCCCTTGCCTGGATGTCCACCCCAGCCTCTGTTTGCTCCATAGCAGTCAGGGTGTGACCCCATGGCCATCTGCCTGAAATGCTAATGGATCTCAGATGCCTTAACTTGGCTCCCACAACCCTTCCCTCTCTCCTTGCTCTGCATCCTCACCTGCTGCCTCAATTTTAACACCATCTCCACTCCACACAACTGACCCTATCACTTGCCCATGTCCTAAGTCTGGAGTCCTCTTCTTTCCCTTGTTCTCTAAAACCTGGTGGTCCTTCAGGACTCAGGAGAGAGGGCAGCTCTTCTGGGAACCTTCTCTTACCTGCTGGTTGGCCAGGTGCCTCTCCTCTGACCCTAGAACACCAAGCACTCCCCCAACTAGAGAACCTAACTCTTGAAGCAGGTATCATCTGCTCAGTCGGCATCCACATCTCCCTTGTTCCCTCCTAGCCTACGAGCACCTCCAAGGAGAAGACTGCATCCCACGCATCATTGCCGCCCCCCACCCCAACTTCACGGCTCACCGTAGCCCCCAGGGTTCAATACAGCAAACATGTCCAGAGCCCCTACCACATGGTAGCACAATGCCAAGGAGCTTATATGCATTTTTTCATATTTATCCCTCATAATGACAAATGAGGGTAGGTGTTTTTTAAATGATTATTGTTCTTCTACCAAAGAGGAAACTGAGGCACAGACAAGTTGCTTAAGGTCATGCTGATGAAGTCATGGAGCTGAAATGGAAGCCAAAGGCCTGACTCCAACACTTGTCCTTTTAACTGCATTGTTATTGCTTCCTGTTCCCTTTCCACCTAACAATCTAGTGACCCGCGCCAACAGATACCATCCATAACACTGTTTCGTAGGTCCATAGCATTCCATCATACTGATGCGACATAATTCGCTTAACTGATCTTGTTATTAGTATGTGTCCTGTTGTATGATTTTTTCAAATAGTTAACCAGTTATACGAGCACTATTTATTACATAGGTCTTGTTTTTTCCTACTGATCTGAAATGCCACCTTTATCATATGATAGTTATAAATCTTGAGTTATTTTCTTATGGTGGCTCATTTGTTTAATTGTACCAATTCATATGGCTTTGAGTGGTTATATACTCACAATGTGTTTTCCTTCCTTCCTTCACTCACTCACTCACTTATTCATTTAATAAATATGTATTAAGTAGTTTTGTAGATCAGGTGTTGTTCTAGTAACTTCAAATCAACAGTGGACAATGGAGCATTGAGCAACATTGCCTTTCCTGTACTTGCATTTTAATATCTGACCTTGAAAGTAGCTCCCACCTCGATCAATTTTATTTATTAAGATGTTCTTAGGTGTTCTTGCCTATTTATAATTCCCAATGAACTGATGTTGGCAAGTAAGAAAATACATTTGGGATTTAATTGGCACTGAATTAAATGTATGGATTAATCTTAATGGAATTGACAATTTTTAATCTTTTCCATGAACACAGCAGGCATTTCCGTATAGTCAATTCTTATTTTTAAGTTAAGTTTAGTCTCACACATTTATTGCTAAGTTTATTGCTAAGTATTTTATATTTTTGTTGCCATTGTGAATGTCATCTTTTTTCCATCATATATTCTAAATGATTAATGCTAGTACATAGGAAAGGCATTGATTTTTGAATATTTCTTTTAAGTCAGCATCTTACTGAATTCCCTGATTAATTGTAATAGTTTCTAGTTGATCTTTTGGATTTTCTAGGTAAATAAGCATATAATATATGAAAAATAATTTTGCCCCCTTCTTCTTTGTAGTTTTACCACTTGTTTTTCTTTTATGTTCTTGTTATATTGACCGGTAAAAGATTTCCAAGGTGTGCTAGACAATGTTTAACTGGTTCTCCAGGGAAAATAATCCCAATTTGCTGCATTTTCTAATTTCCACGGTATAAATGCCCCCACTGTGACCAATAGTCACTAGGCAGGCTAGGAAGAGATGCACACTTCTCTTGATGCCATAACTCATGGTCCCCAACCGCAGATGATTTCACAACAATTCTTATATGTTTCCCTGGTCAGTGCTCTTTTCTGTTCTCCACTCCTACCCACTTTCTCCACCATCCTCAAACTGTCCACTTCATCATCTTCTCTTCCCCCTTAGCCGGCCAAGTCACAGCCTCTTCCTGGTGAAACCATCTCTCCATCAGCATCTGTCACTTCCTCCCCCTTCCCAGGTGATGGAAGGCACTGGGCCTCCCCCTACAGAAACCAACCCCACCCCAGGGCCAGTGCTCTAGCCCTCGCCCCTTCCAGCTCTGGGGGTTCAGTCCTCCCATAAACCCCATTCCTCTCCTACTACAGCTTTGTTATCAACATTTAAACATGCTCAAGTCTCTCCGATCCTAAAATTCAAGCAATCAAAAACACTTTTATCACGTTCAACCCCTCTGTATGTGTTTACTGGACTTCACAGACAATACTCCCCAAAGAAACTGTCTCCTGTGCTTTCTCTTTTCTCCCACTCATTTCTTGACCCCCTGCAATCTGGCTTCTTTTCCCACCTCTTCATGGAAACAACTCCCATTGAGATCGCCAATGACCCTGTTGCTGTTAGGTCAGTAGATGCTTCTTAGTCCTCTTCTTCCTGACTTGGCCGCAGTTTTTAACTCCACTCCCAACACCCTCCTCTTTGAAGTGTTTCTCTGGGCTGTGGTGATTCTGTACCCCTGGATTTCCTCCAAACTCTCACATTACTTGGGCTCCTTCCCTGATTCCCCTTCCACCCTCAGGATCCCACCCAGTCTCCCTTTCCCTTTAACCTAGAATCTTTCTTCCTTAGTATCAATCTTTATATCTATGTTCTGGGCTCCTACGTCACCTCAAGCCCAGGACAGGCATTTGAAAATGGCACCCGGTGGGCGTCTGGGGAGAAATAACTGTGACAATGGTGACAGGAACAATGAGTTGGTCAGCCGAAGTCTAGAGCCGTGAGATTATGATTCCGGAACGAGAGTGGGGCCCCCTGCTTCCCACATTATGTTGTCTGGCCTCCACCCTAGGACTGCAAGTTGGTGCAAAGAGGTTCTTTTGGGTGTGAATCAATAACAAACACTCCAACTGTTCTCTGACTCATCACCCAGGGAACAGACCCAGTCGCACTGCTACACAGATTTTAGGGTCTAATGGTGGAATTTTCTTCCCCACATCGGTGACAACAGCCAAGAGAGGAACAATATGGAGGAGAAACTCAGGGTCAGTGCTGGCGGCAGCAGCTGGCCGTTAGTATACCATGCGGTACCAGCTGTGCTCTCATACCCTACCACTGGCTCCCTGAGGACACTACTGTGGGTGCAGGTGCACACTGGGCCCAGACTCCCTCCTGGGCAAGCTTTGATAAGGATCCTGTCCAAGGGTATGGGGGTCCCAGCACTTGTACTAGGTGGGGACTCAGAGGCAAAGAAGATTTCTCATTTTCTGTTGTTAATGACACCCCCAGTTATTAACTGATGGCCTCGAGCAAGTTAGCTAACCTCTTAGGAGATTCGTTTTCTAACCTGTGAAATGGGAAGACTAATATTAGTACCTTATAGGTTGTTATTAAGAGTCCATGACATTGTGGAGACAGGGGCTCTCTGCACAGTGCCCGACAGGCTGACACAACGAGATACACGAGGGCAGGTTCTGATCATCATTACTGGTTGCCTCGAGAAGCCTAAAAAAAAAAGTGTCCCAGGAAGAGACAGAAAAGCCAGCAACGCCTGCAGGTCTGTGGACCTGATTAAAGCAGCCCCCTCCTCTGTGACTGGGAAGGGAGGATCTCCATACTCACAGACGGGGGATAAAGAGCTCTCTCCCCGGCAGTGTGGGAACTCTGTGCCCCCTTTTCTCTGTCACTGAGGCCTATATTAAGAACATTAAATGTCAGCACAGACGCTTTAACTGCTAATGTGCGGGTGAAAGGCAGGTGGAACGCAGGTGTATTAGAGGGAAAAGAGAAGTCAGGAGGTAGAAAAAGCAAGAAGCAGACAGAGGGAGAGAGCAGGGGGGTGGATAGAAGAGCAAGATTAAATTAATTAGGATTTACAGCAGGAGGAAGCAGCACGCCAGAGGAAGGGCAAGACCAATCAACAGGACATTTGTGACCAGTCCAGGAATGCAGTGAGGTCTGGGAGCAGCCTGACTCCCCGAGGGTCAGGAAGAGACTGCTTGAGTCTCGGCTTCAAACCCCTGCAAAGATCTCCACTTGAAGAATGGATGGGGTTGGGGAAGGAGCCTCCCGGAAAGCCGACTGTCTGTGAAGGCGGCTGTCAAAGCAGGCGCTGTTGCTAAGGGAACCGCCTGGGAAGAGCCTTGTGTGAAGATGAAGTCACCCCACCTCCTGGCAGCTGTGAGGTTGGGGAGGGGGCCCAGGGCTTCATTCAGGTCTGCTTTGCCATCTCCCCAGCCAGGATTTGGTCCCTGGAGGGCAGAGATCCTGCCTCCTCTGACTATGGCCCAGACCAGGCCACTCATTAGTGGGACAGCGCCATGATGATGACTGGTACAAACAGTGGTAACCAAAAAAAAAAAAAAAAAAAAGTCCCTTAGATAAAAGGTCCTTGGAGCGGGACACTAATGCCTTTCTGTGCCAAAAGAGCTCCAGAATCCCAGGCCATATCCCTACAGGAAGACATCTGTGATTCCACATGAGGAGTAATGAGACTCATAAAACGTTTTTGTTAAATTGGGATGAACATTTCAGCTGGGACGGGCGGTACCACAAAGGTATGCGAGGACTCCCTGGGGCCTAGGCTTGGAACCAGCATGGGGTCTCCTCCGTCACATATTATTGCCCAAAGCAAGTCACAGGCCACTCCGGATTCAAAGGGTAGGGAACGAGACCCTTCTACTCCAGTGCAGGGAGACGTGAAAAACTGTGGCCATATTTGCAATCAATCTATCAAAGTGGTAATTAAACAACATGGGTTGGATTAAAATTTTAAATCATAAACCACAGGCTAGGTGATCTCGGGCAAGTTACTTTCCTTCTCTGAGTCTCCCTTTCCTTATCTAAAAAAATGGTCAAAGCAAATTTCTCCTCCCATAAGACCTTTGGGACGATTCCGAGGACTCATGCTTTGGAAGTGCCTGGCATGGTGCCCAGGACTTAGGGGGTGCCAGCAAATGGGGCTCCTTCCCTTTTACCCAGGAGACTGGGGACTGCTTCCCACTGTGCAAGAAAAGGCTGGGGGCCCAGCTGGGGGTCTGCCACCCTCCCACCCCTCCCCGCCCTTCATCTTGCCCCCTCTGGAGCCCTCCTGCTGAGAACTCAAAGCACTCTGGGTCTTAAGGATAGTTAAGTAGCAAACTATGTGTTCATAATAAAATTTGCCTGCTTCTCACAGACATCCAATTTGCTTACATCCAAAGAGAAGAATTGGGTGCCTGCTTCCGAAATTGTTTTAATCTCTGCCACAGAATGCTTCTGGCAGGGTTTTTCAACTGGAAAATAGGAAATGAGTTAGAAACAATGGAGGAACGTGAATAATCTCACTTAAGATGTTTGATCTTGAGATGAGATGAAGTTGAAATCGATTTCCCGGTTCACAGCCAGACAGCAGTGAATGGGAGGGGAGAGGGCTGGGGGCAGTGGGCCTGACTGGGTCCCAGATCTGGCAGGAGCAAGGGCTCTCCTGCCTACCTGGCCTAGGAAACGTCTCCTGGTCCCTACAAAACTCTGGCAAACCACATACTGAGAGGGAGACAACCCCAGCTCCATCACCCCAAATGGAAGCACTGCCCAAAGCCCTTCGGTTTCTCCATCTACCTGTATCTCATGCTAACGGCCGACAGAACCAGCCCCCGCATCTACTTCACAGACATCTGCCGTGCACCTACTGTGTATTGTGGTCTGTCCTAGTCACTGTACCACCAGGCTTTAATAAAACCCATCTCCTATCCTCAAGGCACTCATGAGAGCCGCCTGCGACAGGGATGGAGAGCTACGAGCTAACGTTTACAGAGGGCTTCCTAGCGCAGGCCTGGGCTCAAGGTGCTGCCTTCAGAAACCTGCTGCATCTCACAGAACCTATGGGAAAATGGGCTCAGAGGTGAGTATCTGACTCTTCCAAAGATGGGATCCGGTGAGGCTACAGAGTCTGCCCTCTGCCTGGGGGACTATTCTGCCCAAGCAAATGGCATGAGGAGGGGTGGCGCAGGAGGGCGCAGAAGGCAGAGTTCGGGGAAGCGTGAAGAAACACAGGCAGCCTGCACCCTGGGAAGGCAGATTCTGCCCAGATTCTGGGCAGCAGGGAGGACATTCTTACTACCCCTGGCCCAGCTCAGTGTGGAGAAGTAGTGCTGGCCTTAGTCCTGGACACGCTCTCAAAGCCAAGGGAGGCAAGGAGAGGAAGTGCCTACGTATACCGTGATCATCACAAGGACACACTTCTGCATCACGCAAACAAGCAGACCTAGACAGACACACACATATATAAATACACATGCACAGCACATAGCCCACCCCACCCCCGGACAAAGGCACTAGATGTATCCGCAGGTACCCATGCTCGCACGTGTTCTAAGACTAAAAACTCCTCGGGGGCAGGGGCAAGGTCAGTCTTGCAGACCCCAGCACAATCCCTGGCTCACAGTAGGCCCCTATAAGTAATGATGAACTTGAACTCAGTTCCAACACATGTGCACACACACAGACACATGTACACGACCTGTGTTGCGTGGCAGCTGACACTGGGGGAGGGGTGCTTAAGTCCCCACAGCCCCCAAAAGAGTTGGACCTTTGCAGGTGGAACCTGGAGGCGGAGCTGGGTCTTGGGGGCTCACAATTCTGCCACTGCTCCTCAGGGACCCAAGCCCAAACGATGGCCTCGGACCGGTCTTTCTGCCCTGGAGGCTCCACAGGGTGACTGCAACCCTCCCCAGTAACAGTTTCCACCAGGGCCTGGCCTCTCAGGGTCCTCCTGGGTTGGGGGTTTAATGCATTATTGATTTCCCCAAGAAGGGAAAGTGCTGCAGCCATGGGTCCAGGTAGCTTATTTTGTGCGTCGATGACATTCAGGTACTAGTGAAAAATTATACCAATTATTAAATCAGCCATTATTACTTCAAAGTGCAATCAGTTGTCACAGCGGAGAGAGCTTGCACGGCGCGTTATTAGTCGGGCTGTGTGCACAGGGAAAGTGCTGAGAGGAGAGACTTTAACCAAAGGGCAAATGCATGAAATTTACTTAGAAATAGCGATTTATCACCCCTGGGTTTCTTACTGCTCAAATCCAGGCAGACACTTCGCTGGCAGGAGACAGGCTCTGCGGCCGCCCCTGCCTCCTGCAGCTCCCACCCTGACAGGAAATGAAAAATTGAGAAGTCGTTGTAACAGCTTAAAGATGCATTATCCTTTTTGATGTGCAATTTGAGCTTCATATCCAAAGGCAGATGAAATCACCTGCACCCACGCCAGGCAGAGCGGAGAGAACCACCTTTCTGAGTTTGGGGAGGGGGGTTCTGTGCCCCTCCCCCGCAGTCTGGCCTGGCCCCACCTGAGAGAGTCCCAGGAGGCCGGGACTGGGTTCAAGAAGGGAAAATGTCTGGCTGGGTGGGAAGGGGGAGAAGGAAGAAGGAGATACAGAGAGGAGAGAGAGAAACAGAGACAGGATGGGAGGAAAAGAGGATGAGCAATGAAAACGAAAGACAAAGACACAAAATGGGAGGAGACATGGACAGACAGACAACCAACAAAGACCAGGCCAGAGCAATGGCGCTCACTGAAGGAAGATATGTACATTCAGGGTGGGAGTGTGTGTAAATGCCAGTGAGGGTCCACACAGCTGCTGGCAGGGAAGGACCATGCCGGAGACCCGCGGCCTCGCGGCCTCCTGGCATATGCAGGAAGAGGGAGAAATCCCCTTTCTCAATTTCTTTGGTTCCTACGGATCCATCCTCCCTCAGCACACAGAGAAGTGAGGCCCCAGAACCAGCCCCTGCCCCACTTAAGAGCTTCACGGTTGGCATAGCCCACTCACCTCCTGACAGCCCCAGACCACCAGCCACTTACATACAGCTGAGGGTACAGTGAAGGGTAGACCTTGCCTTTGTGCCGCGAGAGGGGAAGGGACACAGATGGATGACTCAGGAAAACCTGGGAGACTCTTGTCCCCACTGCTGTGTGACCTGGAGCAAGTGATGGCATCTCTCTGAGGCTCTTTCCTTATTTGGGAGATGGGTGAGGAGAGCTGAGAGCCTGTGTGGACATCGCACCTGGAAGAAGGAGCCCATCATAGCCATCCAGACCTCCAGCCAACTCAGAGGGCCTGGGTGCAGGGTGGCCACCATTCACAGGGGCCCCAAATGGACCCCCATGTTTTGTTTTTCCTTTGAAAGATTTATTTGAGAGAGAGCGAGAGAGCAACAGAGAGAGTGTGTGAGCACGAGTGGGGGGTGGGGCAGAGAAAGAGAATCTCAAGTAGACTCCCTGCTGAGCGAGGGACCTGAAGCTTGATCCCATGACCCATGAGATGACTTGAGCCAAAATAAGGAGTCTGACGCTCAACCAACTGAGCCACCCAGGCACCCCTGGACCCCTGTGTTTCTATTCTCCAGGCGTCTGTGGTTAAAGACCTTAGATCCATGCACCTGTCCGGTGGACGACACACGCAAGACCCCACTTTGCACACACACCTAAAAAGACAGGAAGACCTGAGAGGAGAGCACGTGGCAGGAGCACTGGGTCTTGGGCGGCACCCATGTGAATGCAAACTTCCTAAAGGCAGATTTGTGTTCACTCAAGTATTTGCCCATCACTCAAATATTTGGTGAATAAACAAATCTTGTGCCACTTTCAAGCTGAGTGACGTTAGGCAAGGTACTTCACCTCTCTGATCCTTCGATTTTAGCATCAGTGAAAGGGTGCCTGCTTCACAGACCACCATGAGGCCTGCATGAGATAAGGCAGGCGCAGTCATGTAACAGGCAAGAAAGAAGTGAGAGTGGCGATTTTTGTTACTATCTACAGGAAGGAAAGGAGGATATATGCTATGAGTGTTTATCTCTAGGCAATGGGATAAAGGAAGATTTTTATTTATTTATTTTTTTAAGATTTTATTTATTTATTTGACAGAGAGAGATCACAAGTAGGCAGAGAGGCAGGCTGAGCAGAAAGCCTGATGCGGGGCTCGATCCCAGGACCCTGGGATCATGACCTGAGCTGAAGGCAGAGGCTTTAACCCACTGAGCCACCCAGGCACCCCTTTATTTTTTGTTCTTACCTGTACTTGTCAGGTCTGATCTATCTTTTTTTTTTTAATTTTATTTATTTATATGAGAGAGAGAGCACATGAGAGGGGAGAAGTTCAGAGGGAGAAGCAGACTCCCCGGAGCTGGGAGCCCGATGCGGGACTCGATCCCAGGACTCCGGGATCATGACCTGAGCCGAAGGCAGGGGCTCAACCAACTGAGCCACCAGGTGCCCCTAATCTAGCTTTATAATCACCAAAAAAAGTAATACATTTACTTTAAAAGAAATAAATATTTGGCATCACGAAATTCTCAGTGAGGCAGGGTGTGGGGCCACTGAGCCTGGGGGCACCTGTACTCCTCTTCTCCAGCCTAGACTGAGTTTGTGTCCTGGGGACTCAGGGCTGTCCTTAAGTTTGGGTGTCCAGGGACACAGGCGGAGCCCAGCAACCCTAACCCTACTTCCTCCAGTGAGTTAGGGGAGGGTCTCCAGGACTCGTGTGCCAATTATGTCCACCCAGTCCAGCTCATGCTCCTGCCAAGCGAGCTCACAAAGATGCAAAAGCCAAGTGTGAGGCTCTTGCTACATTCCTGATTCCAATATGGAAAACAGAGTAGCCAACACCCTTCTCTGCCGTCCCAGAAGACTGGAAGCTCACTGCCAACACAGATGAGCCTCTGCCAGGACCACCTTGCCTTTGTTGTACCCATTTTCCTGCATCTTCCAATCCCCATGAACTCTCACAACAAACCCACAAGGTCGCAGCATTACCCCCATTTTAGAGAAAGAAAGCTGAGGCCTGGAGGGCGGACCTGTTTGCTCCAAGTGCATCAGAGGTGAGGCAGAACTCACTCCAGCCCTCCCAACTCCAGGCCTGTGTGCCCCTTCCACAACACAACACCCTCTTCCTGGTAACAGATGGCAGAGAGAAGGCAGCACTAATCAACTTCTCTATTGATTCCAACTTCTCCGTCAAGGAGATTGATCTTCTCAACAGAAAGGTGCGAGCAGACAGCATCAGAGGGAGCTGGAGGACCAACTCAGTGAGGTAGCTGGCAGCTCAGCAAATGCTGCCCTGAGCCTAGGTCACCTGACCCAGACAAGAGTGGCCAAGGCCCTAGACCAACAGACAGCGTAGCACCTTGGGGGTGCGCTATGCCTGGCCGAGGATGAAGACGGTTCTGCAACTGACTATAGTCACGATGGGCCACAGCTCTCTGGCCTCAGCCATCTCGGTCATCTGTCAGCCTATCCATCGGTCCGTTCTTCCATCCATCCTTCCACTTCTTTAGTCATCCAGCCTTTTATGAGTTCCCTCTCTGTGTCAGCCACTGTGCAAGATGCCAGAGTTCCCAGGAGGACCTCAGCACACCCACAGTCCAGTCAAGGAGGCAATGCAGTCAGGTGTAATTTATCCCGTTACACCTTCTTATCAGTGAACCGGAGGACTGGCACGAGAGTGGCAGATCTCTGCGCTGACAAGCCCCAGGCCACAAAATAATCAAGATTTAAAACTCTTCTAAAAGTCGCTCCTTCTTTTGTCAGAAAGCTCACAAGCTTTTATTATTTCTCCTCCCTCTGAATAGAAGCTTTACAAGGGCAGGAACCCTGGCTGTCTTTGTCACTACTCTTCCTCCTGCACTCCACACAGTGCCTTGCACATGGCTGGGGATCAGTGACTATTTCCCTGGATGGATGGATGGATGGATGGACGGACGGACGAATGGCTGGCTGGCTGGCTGAAGTGTATGAAGCTCAGGAAGGCTCCCAGGATCAGATCTAAAATAGTTGAGAAGTTTATCCTTTCCGCACAGTTGTTTCTATGGCCTGGACATCACATTTTGATCTGCTCACCTCTGGTGAAGGGAGCTCACTACCCACCTAGGCAACCCACCCCCCAGCTGGATGGTTGTCATTGGTGAGTCCCGGCCTGGGCTAAGGCAGGACTAGGAAGCTGCCTCCCACTTTTAAGTTTAATCCTTCATGAAATAAGTTAAGTCACATATCTGAAGGGACTCTTCTCATTCACAGACAATGTTGCTATAGCCTTCGTCTCTTCTCATTACATGGAGTCCTCTTACATGGTAGGGGACAGAGGTTGTTCTGAGCTCCCTTGGAATTACCAAGATAATTCTTAAAGTGGGACTTCCTGAGGAAGGAACAGTCTGGATAAATTCCCACTAATCCAGAAATGACAGGGACCATTGCCTCTTTTGTTCTAGACTCAACATATCTATTAATATAGCCTGCTATCAGAGGTCAAATGATCTAATACATATGGTGGTTCTTGGTAATGTGCCTGGCACAGGATCATACAAGATTGTGCTAGGAGTTTCAAGAACCATTCAAACATATTCAGAGCCAAATAAGACTTAAAGCCAAAACAAGCCTGGGATGTTCAGGCTGCAGAAATGACTGTTCATACAAATGGAGTGATGCCCCAGGGATGCCTAGCACAGTTTGGCTTGCATTATGTGGGGGAGGGGAGGGGGGCAGAGTTAGCTCTTCTCAGGGTGTGTCACACTTCAGGGACGTACTGGATCTGGGTTCCACTTAAACTCCCAGATCTTCATCACACGAACTGGATCACAGACTCCCCGTTCTGCTGTCCTCCTAACTATGTTAACAGAGGACCTGAGATTCAGATGGCCTTCATATTTACAGAGCACCCACTGCCTGTTCAGAATCTATCTCAGTGCCTTACTGACATCATCCCTTGGTAACTTTCATCTTGGTGCTTGGGAGCAATTCATTCCTTTTATTGATTAGCGTTTTCTGAATGCCTACTGTATGCCAGGCCATGCGCTAAGAATGAGGAGACGGCAGCGAGCAGGACAGTCTTGGTTCCTGCCCTCACAAAGGCCACGGCTCAGCAGAGATCAGCAGGGGAAAGAGATATAAGCCTTTTGGTGATGTCCAGGGAAGCTCATCTCCCAACGAGGCCAGGGCCCCAATTAGGGAGAAACAAACCCAAATTAAGGAGGTGCAGTGCTGGGGAACCCGGGTGGCTCAGTCGTTTAAGTGTCTGCCTTCAGCTGAGGATCTCAAGGTCCTGGGATCGAGCCTGCTTCTCCGTCTCCTGCTTCCCCTGCTTGTGCTCCTTCTCTCACTGTCTGTCAAATAAATAAATAAAATCTTAAAAAAAAAAAAAGAGGTGCAAGTGCACACCTCCTAAAACTCTGTACCTTCAGCCAAGCTGGGCTCATCCCAGCCCCAGCCCTGGGTTGGGAGTACTGTCTGTGGGAGGAGGAAGCAGCTCCCTGGGGCAGGACTCGGGGGGGGGGGGGGGGGGGGCGGTACTAAGACTTAGCACAGGTGCTCCTTTGGCTACAGGGGGGAGATGGAGGGGAGCAGGTCAGGGATGGAGCGGCAGTTCAAAGAGGTAGTCTGGTGTGAGGGGCACCGAATGCACAAAAAAGAACACAAGTCACTTAGTCATTCGGCAGCAAAAACTACTACTGCTCATAATAAGGAAGGACTAACGGCACCTTACCAGGAGCAGGTGATTTCTCCTGGGCTCCCTGGCACTGGGGCATAAAAGCCTCACCCCAACCCCCAACCCAAGTACAGACAGCCCAAAACCTTCCCTCATCCTGTCAGCAGCTACGGAAGGAAGCCCAGGGCAGGCAAAGGCTGGGAGGTGAGAAAGGGAAGGGACAGCCTGACTCCCAGGCACAGAGGGGATGGCCCCAGAAGGCCCCTGGGGTCGGGGGAGGGGGCTCCCAATTACAACCTCCATCAGGCCTTGGAAGGCTGTGCTGGGAAATGAGAGCCAGAGCAGGCAATTGCCTCTGGCTCATGGAAAACTCCAGATCTATAACTTCCTGGAACATAATTAGCTGCTAACTTCAAAGATGCATTGGGGTTTGTGTAATAGGCACCGGGTCTGCTCAAGAACGGCAGAAACAGGGAGAAAAATGGCGCCGTCTGGCTTGGAAATGGAACGAGACAAAAGGTTTTCAATGCAGGGCTTCCTTCAACTGAGACCTGAGAAAAATAATAATAATTACGATAACTCCCTTTTATGGAGTGTTTACTGAGTGCCAAGCGCTCTGCTAAGTGCTCTGCATTCGAGCCTTTCTAGCGCTCACATATCTTCATGAGGCAGGCTTTATTATCAGAGACGACAAGTGACTGCACAGAGATCACAGACACACACAACTCCTATCCCCGGTCTACTGCCTGGTCACCGCTCCAGAACCTCCATGTCCTCAAGTCACTCACACCTTCCTAGGAGAGGGTGGGGTATAGGGAACCAGCACCTGCAAACGACCTCCTCCCTCTTCCCATGACACTCGTCTTGCCTGCGGTGATGGCTGGCGGCAACCAGACAGGGAGGCAAAGGCAGAAAAGGTCCCTCCCAGGGCCTCTGTCTTGGGGCACGTATCGGCTAGGGTAAGTTCCACCTCCTGCTGTCACAAGCTCCCAAACCTTAGTAGCTTCACACAACAGAGATTTATTTCCCAGTCGGGTAAAAGGAGAGCCCAGTTCTGCTCCATAGTCATCCAGTAACCCAGGCATCTTGTGTCTGTAGCCAGGCTTTTCCCTAGGGCCTCAACGTTCCCTGTGGGACCCTCTACGTCATCTGGCAGCACATGGAGGAGAAACATAGAGAACCGCACAGATCAGCCCTGTACCTCACTGGGTCCCAGTGAACCTCACTTCAGCCACATTTGATTGGCCAGACTCAATCACATGACCACATCTTTGCAAGGAAGACTGGGAAGACAGGAGGAAATGACACTGAAGTACCCCAGGAGTCAAGGCTCCCCTCAACCATACATTCAACATTTAATAAGCTCTGCAGTCCGCTGGGCACTATGCAGTCTTTTGGAAAAAGCAATGAGTTAAATAACTGTAAGTTTATCTCCATAGAGAGTTTAGAGCCCAGAGGGAAAGAGAAACCTAAAATTACAGCGACAGTGTACATTCATTCTTATTAAAATAGTAACAAGTGCTCCTAAGGAGCACAGGGGGCAGTGTTAGCAAATGGCACTGTGGCCTGAGCAAGACTGAAGAATCCAGGAAGGCTTCCCTGAAGGGGTGACTTTTTCTTTTTTAAGATTAATTTATTCGAGAGCACGAGAGAAAGCGCGCGCGCGAGCATGTGAGAGACAGTGCAGGGGAAGGGGTAGAGGGAGAGAGAATCTTAAGCAGATTCCATGCTGCGTGTGGAGCCCAACACAGGGCTTGATCTCATGACCCTGAGATCACAACCTGAGCTGAAACCAAGAGTTATACGCTTAACTAACTGAGCCACTCATTTGCCCTAGGACAAGTGGCTTTTGTACTGAGTCCTAAAGAATGAGAAGGACTTAGTTGAGTAGGCTGCATCAGAGTTTTCCAGGCAGAGGGAACGGCGCGTGCCAAGGCCCTGAGATGTTTTGCTCCTGCTTGTTGTGTGGTTACTGCCTTTTCAGAACTACCCAGATGGGACTCTGTAAGAGCCTCCTCCCCAGACCGCTCAGGAAAAGCTCTTGGGGTGGCTGGGGTTCTCCCTGCAGCTTCCATATTTCATTCCTCTCGTATACGACTCCCACTTGACAGGCTTGCCCAGCTGAGTCCACCACAGAATGGGACACTACACTGGACCAGCTTCATCCTTCCCTCCTTCCCAACTGCAGCCTCTGAAGCCTACAGATTCGGGCCTATGTCTACCCAGAGATACTCTTGGAAGACAGACCTCAGATCAGCCGCAGTCTTCAACGTGGAAAATGTAAAGACCCCTCCTGAGAGACTGGGCCCTGCTGACTTGCCTTGGGCCAAGTGCTGGCCTTGGCTTAGTGTTCCTCACCCCACATCACACCAACACGGCCTTCGGGGCCCAGCCATGTCCCAAAGTACAGGCCTGGAGCTTGACTGTGCTATTAGGTGGAAATAATTCCATCTCCCCAGATTGCTCTGTTTGGAGTAGAACCACCTTGATGAACCATCTCAGACTGGGGGTGACACTCCGAAGGGCATGGTGTTGCTTACCTGCCTTTTAAAGAGGCTGGGTCCCGTTAACAGGGGGTGCTTGGCTTCTCTGAGCACACAGTAGGAATAACAAGGTTGGAGAGAGAAACTGGGGAAGTTTCTTATACCCCAGGGGCCAGAGAGACCAAAGTGTGTGATGGGGCGGGGTTGAGGGAAGAGAACCGCACCAGGCTGGCTAACAGGGGAGGGACAGGGAGAGCCAATAATCCTCCAGGAGAGGAACAACCAAGGAGAGGTTTAGGGTACCGGTGCAGGTGGCATATATACTCCTCCTCCATAGTGCCAAAAAATACTCAGTAACATGATTCATACATGCTTTTGCTTGGGGCCCTCACGGAGGTCCATTCTCCAATAGGGCTGGCATGGGGCACAAAGCAGAGAAGCAGCACATGTCCACGGGTGCTAGAGAATGAAGGGATGGCCACACCAGGGCTATCTGCTTGAGGAGTTGTTCTTTCGATGCAATACCTGATTGGCTTCAGTTACATAAAATGGCAGGCTCTTTTTCCAGTGGGCTTAAGTTGGCAGGTGTGGTAGGTACATTGGTGCCTTGCCCACAGCCTAAAGCATTCACCGAGGTTGCTGAAGGTTGCTCACTGCACCTGCAACCCTCTGCCTGGGGGCTCTTCTGCCTGTGTAAGCACACTTAGCCCAAGGGCAGGGCAAGCCAGAGGTCTAGAGAGTTCTTGCCCCTGGAAGCAGCACTGGACTGATGAGGAGGGAGGCTCTGACACACAAATACCCAAACTGTCCTGTCTTTCAGTTGGGACAACCCTGAGGCATGTTCCCTAAAGTCTCCAAGGCTCCATGGCAGAATTTCCTCTACTTAGGCATGATGGTAACCTGTTTTGACAACTCACCCTTTGTCGGCTTTCTTCCCTTCCCTACCCTCTAACTGGTGTCTCCTGGGATCACTTCCTGAACGGACTACTTGTCCCGAAATTCTTCTCTCAGGTTCTACTTGTGGAGGAACCCACACCAATACAAGTTTCCTCCTTAGCAGATTATATGACTAGCGAGAGATCTTCTCGATGGTTCTCTGGAGGATTATCTTTGGCAAGATGTGACTTCCCAGGTCCTCCTCAAACCAACAAGGTGCCTTACATTTGGTCCAAAAGCACAGATCTGCCCGATCTGCTGTCACCCCATTTCCTTCTGTAGGCCCAGATCTCAGAGTCTGGAACTTTCTGCAAAGGAACATCTGTTCTAGAGAGCAGCTGAGATGCTTCCCTCCCCGCCCCCCACTGAGGAAGTGGTTCTAAGTTAGCTTCCTCACAAACGGTTCTTGAATGGAAGAAAAGCAGCTGTCTCTGAAGCCACGTCAATCTGAGTGGTAAAAGGTTTGGGGAAAAACATATTTTATTGTTCTTGCTGTCAGAAACATAAAGATTTAAGGGGCATGTGACTCGGTAATTGCTGTGGACTTTTTTTCCCCTTGACAATAAACATAAAACTTAAAACTGTATTAAAATCATTTGACAATTTTTATGCTCAAAGAGCCCAGAATGAATAATGGGGTTTTTCTGCATCTAAAATGCACTCTCTCGTCAACCTATAAAACTGTCAGAAATAAATTCATCAAAAGCAGATTATATAATTAAAAGTCGCTATTTGTGTCTCTGCCCGGTTGGGATTGAAGTTGTTTGTTTGTCTCTCTCTCCTTCTCCCTCACCCTCCTTTTTAAAATTTAAAATTTTTTAAGTTCCAGATGATGGCAAACTCAAGCTGGCCAGCTTTGTCTGGGGGAGAGGATAATACCAGGGCTTCCCTCATAAACCCAAATTTCCTGCTCCCGCCAGTCCCCCACCAAATCCTGATCTCAGTGGAAGACATGGCGTGCCCCAATCAGTGCAGTTTTTGGGGTGAGTTAAAGGAAACACTCAAGCTGGGGCAGCGCTTCTTTTTCAGACCCAGCAACAGGGGAGAGAGGATGTGATAGATGCTTCCAGCGCAGCCACCGCTCACTCCCTCCTGCTGTACACACTGGAGGATTACTCCCGGGGTGGGGGTGGGGAGAGGTTAGGCGGCTCTACATCACTGTCCTACCCAATGGGCTGCGAGCATGTGTGGCAGGCGCCACTTCTGGGCTGGAGCACTTAAGCGCTGGTTTTAAACCCTCCAGCGCTTTCTCATTCTGCACAGTGACGGCGGATGTATGCTCCCAAACGTGGAGCTAAGAGGGTGAAGCCTCCAGCACTCTGGGTCACTAAGTCACTGCATGGAGGATGCCGCCCTGGAGAGTCACTCACACTAATACCAAGCTTCCTAAGTTATGCCGTGGAGATGTGGAGGTCTGTTTTGTACTTCAGTATAACCGGGTCTATTGTGATTATTCAGGTAAGTGAGGCCAAAAGATCAGGAGATGAAAACACAGTCTGTTCTACGGACAAATCTCAAGAGGAGGGGGCATGCCACACAGCAAGGGGCCACATGGGAGGCAGAGGGAGTAAGGGAAATGTGGACCATTGTGGCTTCCACGGGAAGAAACAGGTGAGGCAAGGTAAGCAGACACAGGATTGGCTAGCGTGAATAAATTCTGTAGACTCTGGGGCATAGCATCTGTCCCTAGTCATCTGGTGCCTGTCCCGGGGTGACTGGGGCAGGCAGACAGTGGCCCACAAGGGTCAGAGACCCATAAAGAAGGTGGGGAGGGGTGCGGGCTCTGGATTGAATGGTTTGCGTTTAAAAGGTGGCTCCCAGGCAAAGTGCTGACTACTTCTAGGAATTACCTAAACCTGAGACTGTCCCTCCAGAATCAATAAGGCCTCAAGATGTCAAAGCATTAGGATACAGAAAGTAAAAAGCATGGTTAATACTGACTAATAAATGGGATTATTGTGATGTTCTAGCAGGGAAAGGACTAAATGCTAACTCTGATGGCCCAAGGGATACTGGGTAAGAAAAATGAAGGGGGCAGGCATGCTGTGGGTAGAGGTGTGGAGGTGTAGGAGGCATAAGGAAAATTTGGGGTGCTGAAGAGAGCAGAATGGCGGAGCTTAGGAGGGGCCAATGAAAGAAATACAGGGTGCACTCAGTGGGGATCCAATGCAGAGGCCTGGAGGCCAAGGTCTTGCTTTTGTCTTCCCCTGAGAAGCAGTGACTCTAGACTCTGGCCCAAAGGGAGAATCCCAGAAGGAAATAATTAGCAGGAGACTGGCTCCCCAGAGTTCTCCAAGCTGGTGTCTGCTCACTCTGGAACCTCCCTCTTTAGGCCAGAGTGCAGAACCTCCTACAATTCGACCAGCTCCCTTGCAGTTCCATGATTCACCGACCAGTCCCCTGGGGGCAGAACGTGGGGCAGGAAGGACTGGGGACAGTCCCCAGGTCAGCCACCAATCAGGCTCCATACAGCTACCTTCCTGTCTTTGGGTGCTAACTCTGGGGTCTCCCCACATACCCTACACAGTGGGCTTAGTTGGGGGAAGGAGGCGAAGGAGGCCAAGCCCAGAGGCATGAAACAGGAGAGGAGATGCCAAGATGGGAAGATGAGGACAAACAAAAGGAGAGCTGGGAAAGGAGGGAGGCGCCGAGCCTTTACTGTACACCAAGAATTTACCATACTTCGAGTTCACTGCCCTATAAAATAGAAATCAAAGGCCCATTTCACAAATGAGAAAATTGAGGCTCAGAAAAGCTCAGCAAGTGGTAACAGCTTATCCAACATGACACAGTCATTCCAATCTATCTGGGTCCAAGTGCCTACAAAGCAAAACATCCAGGGTCTCTCTGGGTGAGCAGGATGTTCTGCCTCCAGTGAGTCAGAGAAGTGGGGACATGGGGATTTCCTCTCAACTTTGAGAAGAGGAGACGGGCAGCTGGAAGGGATCCTCTGGCTTCAGAAGTTCCCCAGGCTATGCTGCCTTACCCCTCAACATGTTTCTGTGAGCCTTTCTTATCATGCTAAAGAAGACTCCTTCTATTTTTATTTTGCCAGGAGAGGTTTTTCTATGAAATGGATGCTGAGTGTTATCAAATGCCTTTTTATCATCCCTGGTTTTTCCCTTTTGGCCTATTAATATGATGAATTATATTAATAGAGTTCCTAAAATAGAACTGTCCTTGCTTTCCAATAATATACCCTACCTGGCCATTGTGGAATAGTCATTTAATATATTGCTAGATTCAATTTGCTAATATTTTATTTAAGACGTTTGCATCTATATTTGTAAATGAGATTTGCCTGCAGCCTTCTTCTTTGTGTTATCTTTTGTCAGGTTTATTTAGCTCTGTAAATGAGCTAGAAGGGCTTCTGGTTCTGGAAAACTGCGGACCAGATAGTCCAAAAAACCTCCCTGACATAAACACCTAGAAACGCTCAACACAATGTAACAAATACTTGATCTTACAGAAACATAGAGGAAATTTCCAGGAGCAAGATATAAAGTGGGAACTAAAAAACCAGAAAGCACATAGCTGTCATGGCAGTTGACCAGGGAAAGGAGAAAGAGGAAGTTGATGCTCATACAGGGAGGGGAGACAGAGCTTCAGGCCTGAGTTCCAAATAAGATATGGGTTGGACAGGCCAACAATAATAATGAATTTGGGAGGTATAAAGTAAGGCAGGACTAACATACTGGACAAGTACAACATGTAATCCAAAAGGATATATTAAGAGTTAAAATACTTAAGGTTTTGAGAGAGGGAGGTCATTATTATTATTCATTAGCCTTAATATTTGTTAAGTCAAGTATTAATGTTAACAAGTTAAAGATAAGTTTCTAATGCAACCATTCTCCAATAAAAAGAGTGAGAGCTCCTTGGAGTAATGGCTGATTGTAGGACTTGGTGGGGGGATATAAAAAATGATCTTGGAGTATCCTGTGGGGTCAAAAAGGAAAAAAGTGCTAACACAGACATGGTGACAGGGTTATATGAAAGGTACACAGGAACCAACTGAATAAACTTCCAATGGCCAAAGGTGAAACAACATGAACAGCAAAATAAAGGAGTTTGGGATTATATCCAAAGTATAAAATAAATATATAATAAATATCAATTAATCCAGAGCTATGTATGTAAGTTATTGAATTAATAGACAAATGGGAGAGAATAGACCCATCCAGAAGAATTCCAAATAACTTATGCAGATATTCTGCCCTCAGAAAGGTAGAGTGTAACTACCTACTCCTTAAATGTGGGCTGTACATAATTAATTCCTTCGTATGGTCAATCTGTTCCAAAGAGTAGAGTATGGAAAGGAGGAAAAAGAGTAACTTTATGGAGGAGAAACTTGACAAACACTACCTCAGCTGGGTGACCAAGGTTAACATCAATAGGGATAAGTCATGTTGATATCCTTGATATGATGTGATGCAAAATGGCCCTATCTGTGATTTTCCTCTCTAAAATCCATAACCCCAGTCTAGTAATGAAAAAACTCACCAGACACATACCAGTTGAGGGATATTCTACAAAATAACTGACTAGTAATCCTTAAAACTGTTATCAAAAGCAAGGAAAATCTGAGAAACTGTCACAGCCAAGAGGAACCTAAGGACACACAAATGAAATGTGGTAACCTGAATATGATTCTGGAATAGAAAAAGACCTTTAGCAGAGAATCTGAATAGAAATTTCCAAAGAAGACTAACAGATGGCCAACAGGCAAATGTAAACACATTCAACACCACTCGTCACCAGGTAAATGCAAGTCAAAACTACAGTGAGGTATCATCTCACTCCTGTTAGAATGGCTACTATCAGAGAGACAAGCAGTAACAAGTGTTGGTGAGGATATGGAGACAACAGAACCCTTGTGTACTGTTGGTGGGAATGTAAACTGGCACAGCCACTAGGGAAAACAGTATGGAGGATCCTCAGAAAACAAAAAAATAAAAAAACCCTACACAATCTAGCAATTCCATCTGTGGGTATTACCTGAAGGAAAAAAAACTGCCAACTCCAAAAGATACACTCCTATGTCACTGCAGCATTATTTATAATAGCCAAGGAAACAACCTAAGTGTCCATTGATGGATAAACGGATAAAGAAGGTCTGGCATATATAGATATACAATGGAATATTACTCAGCCATAAAAAAGAATGGAATCTTGCCACTAGCAACAACATGGATGACCCCTGAAGGCATTATGCTAAATGAAATAAGTCAGATACAAAAAGACAAATACCATATGATCTCATTTACAAGTTACGTATGGAATCTAAAAAACAAAATGAAGAACTCCCATAGAAAACCAAACAAAAAATCAAGCTTATATATAGGTACAGAGAACAGACTGGTTGTTGCCAGAGGGGAAGATGAGGTAAAATGGGTGCAGGGGGTCCAAACATAGAAATTTTACCCATAGAAGGTGGGTAGAATGGGTGAAGGGGGTCCAAACATAGAAATTTCCAGTTATACAGTAAGTCATGGGGGATATAATGTACAGTATGGTAACTATAGTTAATAATACCATATTACACCTTTAGAATTTGGTAAGAGAGTAAATCTTTAAAATCTTGATTATAAAGAGGGGTAACTGGCTGGCTCAGTCAGAAGAGCATGTGATTCTTGGTCTCGGGGTTGTAAGTTTGAGCCCCACATTGGATGTAGAGATTACTAAAATAAATAAATAAATAAAAAGTCCTCATCACAAGGAAAAAAATTATAACAATGTATGGGGAACTAGATTTATTATGATCATTTTGCAATGTATATAAATACCGAGTCATATTGCATACCCAAAACCAATATAATGTTCTATGTCAATCTACCTCAATAAAAATTTTAAAAATAAAAATAGTTATTAAATAACTGGAAAAACACAATGAGAAATTCTAGTGGTTGAGTCCCTATTATGTCTCAAGCACTATATTAGGTGGGTTTTTTAATACATTAACTTATTCCTTCTTCATAAAAATGTCACTAATAAAAACTGCTACCATTTATTTAAAAAACTTCAGGAAAAATCTAAGTCAATATGAATAAAATATATACTTTAGATAATAATAATGGGTTAATACTGCTTCATTAATTGTAACAAAGAAAGCATACTAAGATGTTAATAATAGGGAAAATTGATTGTGGGGCATATGAGAACCTCTATTCTACCTTTATAATTTTTCTATAAGTCTAAAACTTCTAAAGTTAAAAGTTTATCTAAAAAAATTAAAGGTGGGATTCCTGGGTGGCTCAGTCAATTAAGAGTCTGCCTTCAGCTCAGGTCACGATATGAGTCCTGAGATCGAGTCCTGTGTCAGGCTCCTTGCTCAAGGGGGAGTCTGCTTCTCCCTCTGCCTGCCACTCCCCCTAGTTGTGTGTCTGTTCTCTCTCTTTCTCTGAAAAATAAATAGATGGAATCTTTAAAAAAAAATGAAAGATAACACTATAAAACTAAAAATAGTATGTAGAGGGGGAAAAAGGAGTATAAATTCAATCAAATTAAAAGTATGGTTAAAAAAGATACAAAATAGTTACAATAGAACTAAATACAGACCTTACTGCAGCTTACAATAAATGTAAATGGACTAAAATCTATTCAGTTAAAAATCAGATTTTCAGATTGAATTTTAAAAATAAAAATTTAGTTATTTGTGGATAAAAAAAATCTGAAAGAGAGAAAAATTATACCAACTAAATATTTACCAAATAAAAGTCGAGGTGGCTATATTAACATCAGAGGGAAAGAACTCTAAGGCAAAAATCATGATTAAGTCAAAAGAATATTAACAGTATGTAATGATTTAAAAAAACTTCACCTGTAATATATAATGTTATTATTATATACACATCTAACATCACAGTCTCACAAAATTCATAAAGAAAAAATGTGACTGATTATTTTTTAAACTGACAAATCCAGTATCATAGTGGAAAATTTTAAACAGACTCAAACAGTAATTTATAGACAAAGCAGACAAAAACATTTTTTTAAGAATACAGAACACTTGAATAAGACAACATATTTGACAACATAATGAACAATTACAGAAAATCTATTCTTTCTTGTTTTTGTGGTTTTTTTTTTTAAGATTTTATTTATTTGTGAGAGAGAGAGAGAGGGGGAGTGCACAAGCAGGGGAACCAGGAGGTAGAGGGAGAAGCAGGCTCCCCGCTGAGCAAAGAGACCAATGTAGGACTTGATCCTGGGACGCCAGAATCATGACCTGAGCCAAGCCAGACTCTTAACTGACAAAGCCACACAGGCATCCCAAAACCTATTCTTTTTGCACACATAAGAAAAGCCTGCAAAAATGACAGATACAAGACCATGAAGCAAATCTCAACAAATTTCCAAGTTTTGCTAGTATACAAATCATCTTTTCTGACCATGATGCAATTAAATTAGAATGAAAAGATAAAGAATGATAGTCTATGTTACAGCATAGATGTAAATAACTTACGGATCAAAGAAAGAATAATTATGGATGGCTCAAATAATACGTATCAAATCTTGTGGGGTGCTGTTAAAGTAGTGCTTGAAGGGCAAAGGTTAGATATATATTAGACAAGGAGAATGAAAATTAATAAGCTAAGCACCCAAATCAAGAAATTATAAAAAGAATAACAGAGCAACCCAAAGAAGAAAATAAAGAAAATAATAAAGAGCTGAAAATATTAAATTTAAATGATAAAATCAATAAAACCAAAAGCTAATAAGAAAAAGAAGGCACAAATATACATTAGAAATAAAGAGGTACAGAGAAAATAGTGATTTTAAAAATCACAAAAAGATGTTTTGAACTGAATGCCAATACATTTAAAAACCTAGTCCAAAATGGTCAGTTTCCCAGAAAATCTAACTTAAAACTGTCTCAAGGAGAATTAGAAACTCGAGACTCAGACTCATGAAAGAACTGAATCATTAATGTAAAATCTAAACCTATCTCTACCCAAAAAGCCTTACAGGCCCAGATGGTAATGGTCAACTTCTACCAAACATTCAATGAAGAAATAATCACAGTTGCGCAGCTGACCCTTGAAAAATGCAAAGGTTGGGGCATGAGCCCTCCATTCAGTGGGAAATCCACATAACTTTTGACAGCCCCCCCCCCAACAAAATTAACTGCTAATAGCCTACAATTGACCAGAAGCCTCACTGATAATATAAAGTCAATCAACACTTATTTCGTATGTCATATATATTATATATTGTATGTGAGCCCAAGGGCAGAAAATGTTAAGAAAATCATAAAGAAAATACACTTACAGGACTGTGGGTTTTTTAAAAAATTGGTTTATAAATGGACCTGTGCAGTTCAAACTTGTTTGTTCAAAGTTCAACTGTTTTAGTCAGGATTCACCAGAGAAACAGAGCCAGTAGGAGGTGTATAGATGTGTGTGTGTGTGTGTGTGTGTGTGTGTGTGTGTGTGTGTGTATTTGTATATGTATATATATAATGTTTGGCCAGAAATCTGGGTACCCCATGGCCCAGTTAAGTTGCCACTAGTCTTAAATTATCTCAAAAACAGAAGAGTTACTGCTTCCCAACTCTTCCTAGGAAGCTGGTAATATCTTAATTCAAAAACAACAGACAATGACAGTATGGTAAAGGAAAATAGGACTATACCTCACAAACATAGAAGGATAAATACTGAATGAAATATTAATAGACAAGTTACAGCACTGTATTAAAAAAGACAAAGTTGGATTGAAACTCATAATTTATTATCAGAAAATCTATGTAATTTGCTACATTAATACACTAACAGAAAAACCATAAAGTTATTTCAATATATATAGAAAAGGGGTGCCTGGTTGGCTCAGTCAGTTAACCATCTGCTTTTGGCTCAGGTGATGGTCCCAGGGTCCAGGGATGGAGTACCAGATCTGGCTTCTTACTCAGCAGGGAGCCTGCTTCTCCCTCTGCACCCCCTACCCCGCTCATGCTCTCTTTCTCTCACTCTCTCTCTCTGAAATAAGTAAAATCTTCAAAATATAAATATATAGATAGATAGATAGATAGATATAGATATAGATATAGACATAAAAATTTGATAAAGTTCAATACCCATCCAATCCATGGGGGGAAATACTCTTAACAACAAATGAATAGAAAAGACACAGAGAATCTACCAAAAACATACAGCAAACATTCCACTTAATGGTGAAATGTTAAAACCATTCCCTTCAAAATCAGGAATAAGACAAAGATAGCCTTTACCATAATTTATTTAACAGTGTATTAGAAGTTAAGGATCACATAGTAAGATAAGAAAACAGTAAGAACT
>NW_019154097.1:31128716-31131810 GCF_002288905.1 Enhydra lutris kenyoni | reverse complement strand
GAAAGAAAGAAAGAAAGAAAGAAAGAAAGAAAGAAAGAAAGAAAGAAAGAAAAAGAAAACTTAATTGCAGGTGTTATGATTGTCTTATCTGTCCAACAGAATCTATACAAACTATTAGTCTATAGAATGGGTAAACAAGGTTGGTTAATACCAAGAGCAGTATACTAAAGTGACCTTAACATATTTCAATTCTATGCTCCATTAACAATTCAAATTTTTAATACTTAAAAAACCTTTATCACAGTAAAGAACATATAAAATTAACCACCTTAACCCTTTTTACAGTTCAGTATGTTAAGCATATTCATATTGTGCAACAGATCTCCAGAACATGTTAATCTTGTAGAACTGAAATTCCATGCCCCTAAAACAACTTCTATTTTACCCCTTCCTCCCTACCCCTGGTAACCACCATTCTACTTTCTGTCTCTATGAATTTGACTACTCTAGGTATCTAAGTGGAATCAACCAGTATTTGCCTTTTTGTGACTGGCTTATTTTTACCTAGCATGATGTCCTCAAAGTTCTCTCTGTTGTCAGAATCTCCTTCCTTTTTAAGGTTGAATATGTATATATTTGCCACATTTTGTTTATCACTCATCTGTCAATGGACATTTGGGATGCTTCCCCCTTTTGGGGGTATTAGTATTGTGAATAATATTGCTATAAACGTGGGTATGCAAATATCTGTGGTCCAGTTTTCAATTCTTTGGGGTATATATCCAGAAATGGGATTGCTAGATCGTATAGTAATTCTGCTTTTAATCTTTTTAAGAACTGCTATACCATTTATCGTAAGGGCTGCACCACTTTACATTGATCAATAGGGCACAGGGTTCCAATTTCTGCAAATCCATGCCAATGCTTGTTATTTTTTGTTCTTTAGGTTTTTGATAGTAGCCTTCTTAATGGGTGTGAGGTAGTATCTCATTATGGTTTTGAGTTAGATGTCTCTGATGATTAGTGTTGAACATCTTTTCATATGCTTGTTGGCCATTGCACTTTTTTATCTTAAAATAACTACTATTGCAACAAAACCTACAATGTATGTAAAAATAAACCTATCCAGAGATGTGTTAGAGTTTTATAAAGAAAGTTTCAAAGATCACTGAAAGACTTAAAAAAAGACCTAGATAAAAAGAGGGTATATCATTTCATACACAGGGAAGGTCAGTATTATACAGAATCTCCTAAATTGACATACAGGTCCAATATAATTTCAGGCAAAATGTCAACACAATTTCCTTGCAATGTGTACACTGATTAGTATCCAGAATATTTGAGGAAGTCACAAATTCATTTGAGTAACATCAATTGGGAAGCTTTCCTTCCCTTTCATACCCTGGTACATACTAAACGGCTCAAAAAGTGGTTCTTGGTTCTCAAAGAGCACCCTACAAAATCCATTGGGTCAAGTGATTTTTAACTATATTCTAAACTTCTACCTTGGTTGTTACTTGTATATTTATGTTTCCTGTTTTACTTTAGATTTTCCTAGAAAATAGTTCACTTTGACATTTTCAGATTTATTCATGTAATATTCTTGGGTGCTCAGCTTATTACTTTTTTTTTTAAGATTTTATTTATTTATTTGACAGAGATCACAAGTAGGCAGAGAGGCAGGCAGAGAGAGAGGGGGAAACAGGCTCCCTGCCGAGCAGAGAGCCCGATGTGGGGCTCGATCCCAGGACCCTGAGATCATGACCTGAGCCGAAGGCAGAGGCTTTAAACCACTGAGCCACCCAGGCGCCCCTAGCTTATTACTTTTATTCTTGCTCACTTAATAAGAAGCAATTAAGGCTATGAGTCATCCTGTTAGTACAGGAATAGCTGCATCCTGTGTTAATGTGTAGTTTTGTCATTGTCTTATTTTCTAAATATTCTGCAACCGCAGTCAGGTTTCTTATCTCACAAAACAATTATTTTGCTTTTTTTCTTTTCATTGTATATTTATTTCCAGTTTTAGTGCATTGGAGTAAGAGTTTACCAATAACCATTCTCTCCTCCCTCATAATAACAGAACCCTAATAGGCACATGGATTTTTAGAATAAAAACTACATATCCCAGCCTCCATTGCAGCTAGCAGTAGTCAGGTGACTAAGTTCCAGCCAATGGGATTTAAAATACATTGATGTGTGGATCCCCTAGGTGATGATTTTAAAAGAGGTGTAAGGGACATTCCCTGCTTTTATTATTAGGCCAATCTGCCACTATAACAAGGATCCTTGCAGATGACGCTAATACCCTAAAACTGACAGAGCAACAAGATAGAAGGAGTCTGTATTAAGTATTAAGTCCCTTAATACTTCAGAACTCTGGGAAATCATACAGCAGAATCCCCAAACAAACCCTGAATCACAAAAAAATATTTTTGTATTGTTCTAGCCATTGTTATCTTCCCTTAGAACGCATAACCAAATCTACTTAATAACTAACACAATTGGCAATGTTTTTTTTCCCTGCCTGGATACTTACAGGGTTTTCCCCTTTAAGCCCTGAAATTCAGATATCTCACTTGGTTAGTGGTCTTGTTTCAGTAGCTTCATTCTTTGATGATTACTTGTTTTATTCTATTTGTTGGGTCTTTCTTCAACATATCTTTTCATTAAGCATATTCATCATCTCTTTATTCCTTTCTTCTGAACTATAGGAAAAATTTCTGAAACCTAACTTTTAAACCACGGGTTCTGTTTTAATATAATATTCAATCTATTTCCTGCCTTCATTGCCTTTTCTCATGCAGTAGTTCTTACTTTTCAACTGAAAATGATCATTTCCAGTCTCAGAGTATACTTTTTCAGATATACCATGTCCCCTTGAATCTTATTGGGCATACAAATAGGAGATTTTCTAAAGATGTCTGTTGATTCTGGCGGAAAGTCTGTCTCAAAGTGGAATATTTGCATTGATTTCTTTACTGTAAATTTGAGTCTTTTCACAGGCCCAGTGGCCTCTGTCCATGCATCCTCACCTTTGTCCATTTGTGCAGGGTGAGATGAGAACACTATTTTAATCTTCCAGGTTCAGATGAGGGTAACATTTAGGTTTGCTAAAGGTTTAGTGCTATTTCTGGGTTTTGTTGTCTTTTATTTT
>NW_019154097.1:31071189-31128706 GCF_002288905.1 Enhydra lutris kenyoni | reverse complement strand
ATTTTATTTTGTTGTCTTTTATTTTATTTTATTTTATTTATTTGAGACAGGTTTAGTGCTATTTCTGGGTTTTGTTGTCTTTTATTTCATTTTATTTTGTTGTCTTTTATTTTATTTTATTTTATTTATTTGAGACAGAGAGCGAGCACAACCAGGGGGAGGGGCAAAGAGAGAGAGAGAAGCCGGCTCCCCCCTGAGCAGGAAGCCCAATGCAGGACTCAGTCCCAGGACCCTGGGATCATGACCTGAGCCAAAGACAGATGCTTAACCAACATCTACCAGGTGCCCCTGGGTTTTGTGGTCCAAGGGGAGTAATAAGGTGAGACGCTACAGCACATATATCATGGGAATGAACATTAGTGCTCTGCCCATGAAGCTTGTCTCTGAAGCTGGGGTTGCAACAGCTGGCTAGGGTGCTGCCCTGCCTCTCTGTCAGGAATGGCTGGCGACACCAGGATCCAAGTGAGGCTGCCACACACTCTACTGAGACAGCCTCCAAAGAAAGTTATAAGCTGACACCTTGTCTTGCTGCATGAGACATTACAGAAACTGCTCCCACCTACACCTCCCAGCCCACCTCATCTTCAGGGTCTGCCTCCCTGTGCTTAGGTTATGGAGTTCTGATGGGGATTCTTACACTTAGGAAAGTCTCCTAGCCTGGTAGTTAAGAAAATGGGCTCTGGAGTTAGGTGGGCCTGGGTTCAGGTTCCAGATCAGCCACTTACTAGCTGTGTAATTCGAGAGCCAGATTCTTTGGGCCTCACCTCCCTCTTATGCAAAACGGGGTCAACAATAGCTCCGCATCCCTGTGCTGTGATGGAGGTTCATTAGGTGGCAATGCTTGTGACTTTGGATCAGGATCTGACACAAACTAGATGCACAAGCACTGGAAGCACTAATGATTTCTAAGATTGCTCTTCCTTCTCACACAGTGCATCCCACAGTGGCCAGCTCTTTCCTCAGAAAGGTTCCTCCAGTACAGGCAGAAACTCTTCCAGTTTCTAATGTATCAGTGTCACTTTGCCCTCTGTTCCTGGTAGCATGTGTCCTCTCTGCTCCCCTATTTTACATCCCTGTAGTAATTTCAGAGGGAATAGGAAGAGAGAAGGGAGCAATTACACACAAAAAAATCTCAGTTCGGGGTGCCTGGGTGGCTCAGTGGGTTAAGCCGCTGCCTTCGGCTCGGGTCGTGGTCTCAGAGTCCTGGGATCGAGCCCCGCATCGGGCTCCTTGCTCAGTGGGGAGCCTGCTTCTCTCTCTGCCTCTGCCTGCCTCTCTGCCTGCTTGTGCTCTCTCTCTCTCTCTCTCTGTCAAATAAATAAATAAATAAAATCTTTAAAAAAAAAAAAAATCTCAGTTCGCCATCATTCCACAAGCCTAACTGTCCATGTCACTTTCAGCTTGCTGGGCCCAATATGCCTGAGCCACAGGCCTTGGCTTCCTATCTTCCTGTGCCATGGGCTCCTCAGTTTTGAGACCACACACTTAAGAGGAGAGGGTCCGCCTCTTGCAGCCTTGGCCCTATAGTGCCCCATCAGTTGGACCATCCCTGCCCTACTTCCTTTCTATCCTAGCCAAGCCAGGGACTGTGGAGGATTCACATCCCATCATTAGGATTTTGCTTCATAGACCAGAAAGGTATTTTAGAGAGAGCTAAGCAAAGAAGTGATAGGCAGAGATAAAACACAACACCGTTTAGGCAGCCCTGGGAAAGAGTCAGAAGGTAAGAGACATAGGGGCAGAGATAAGACCCAAAGTCAGTCACCCAGTGGGCGGGGTGGGGAAACACTGCCACCAACCACTAATATTTTCTGTGTGCTCATCATGAGCTAAGCATATGCATTCCATCAATTTATTCTCAGAACAATTTCGTGAGGTAGGATTCTTATTATACCCATTTTACAAATGAAGGACCTAAGACTCAGAGAGGACCAATACCTTGTCTAAGGTCACACAGCCAGCAACTGGCTGATCCGGGAGCTCTCCCCATGTATGTCAGATTCCCAAGTCCATGCATATAACCGCTACTCTAACAGACTAACTCCCATTCCAATCACCAAACCTTGACCAAATCTGTTTCTCTGTTGCCCCAACCATCTATGGGGCACTAAAAACGCCAGACTCTTGGGGGTTATACGGGTACCCATCACCCTCCAGCCCACTGTCAGCACCTCCAGGATCCCTCCCTCCAAAGCTAAAGCTGGAATTCAGAGGCTGGTCAGCCCAGGACCAATGGCACCCTCTCCCAGCTACTTCTGTTCCAGCCAAGTTGCAAGGAGCAACATTTCTGGACCTGGAGCATGCACTAGAGGGTTTTCTGATAACATCTGACTTGGCTTTTAATTATTGGGAAGTGATTGTTGATTTACACAGCAATATTTATCCAGCAAATTGCTAATTAATGCACTGAAAAATGCCAAGTGGTGTCAAATATTTGCTTTTATTTCCAGTACCAAAATATTTTTATTTTTGGTGAGGAGCAGAATCAATGAGAAAGTGCTGAAGTGTTTAAACAGGGTATGTAAAGTTTAAGCTGAATATTAAACAGGGAGGAAGGCTGGGCTTTGTGGCTAGGGCTCTCGGGTGTTCTGCAGACTGAGAGATGCTCAAAGGTAGCCCAGAAAGCAGCGCACCCCAAATCTCTTCCCTGAATACGCAGCTCTTGAGATGCAAAGGGCACCAGTTAGCCACAGACCAGAAACAGCTGACTGACCAGGATCATCTTCCCTAAGACCCTCCCCACCTTCTCCTACTCTGCATCATCATCACCTCCACTATCTCCTCTCCCTCCCTCCACCGCCACTGCCTCCACTACCACCAACAACCACCAGCATCACTACCACCAGTCTCTCCTTTACAATCTGTTCACTCATTCATTACATTTCATATACTGAATACAAACTATGTGCTGAACTTTATTGTGCTGCTAAGGAGGTAAGTCCCTTTCTCATGGAGCTCACACTGAGTTCTGACACCCAGTAACCAAGAAAATAAATAGACAAGAAAAATTTCAGAGGATGATAAGTGCTATCAAGGAAATAAATCTGAAGGACGCAATAAAGAGTAGTTACTTTAGACTGGTTGGTGAGGGCAGGTCTTTGTTGGGAGGAAAAATGGCATTTTAGCTGAATGACACAGACAAGCCAGCCACATAAAGATACCGGGACAGAACTTTTCAGGGGCATGAACAGGCAGTGCAAAGGCCCTGAGACAGGAAAGGACTTGGGGTTCAGTGGAACCAAGGCGCATGGCCAGGGGCAGGACAGGAGAGGACATCAGCAAGGAGTGAGTGCCTCATCAGCCCGGGACGCTGGAGGAGCAGTCGGGGAGACCTGAGAGAGAAGTGATGGGCTCCGGTGGGCTCTGGAAATCTCCCTTTGGCCACGGAGTGGCGAACAGGTATGGAAGCTTGGAGGGAGTTGTGATGCCTGGAGCTGCAGGGTCCAGGTCAGGGTGGGGACGTGGAGAGGGCAGGCGTATTCGGGGCGTGCTTGCAGGTGGCCTTTCTTGCCATCGGGTCCCATACGGGCCTGCCTGGGCCTCGCCATCGCCCCTACTGACCCTTCACCGCCATTCCGTCATTATCCAAAACCGCAGCAGCTGCCGTTCACTGAGGATCTGCATACGGATATTTACTTTACCAACTGGTCTGTCTCAAAATGACCAACAACACCCTGAGTGAGATAGCACCACGCCTCGTGGGACTTACCCCACCTTGCCCATTCCTGAGAAGATCACACATCGAATGAGAACAAGCCATTACTTAGCCAGGATATTAGAGGCGGGTGCGCGGCGAAAGCCCAACTGCGGCCGCGTACATCTACACATCCGGGGCTTCCGCGGGCCCCGCCTCCAGCCCAGGCGCATGCTCTCTTCTGCCCCTAGCTGGGAGGACCATGTGTCGGTGTCTGCTTCCGCTTTCCACCTCTGTTCCGCCATGTGAGGATGTAAGAGAAAAGAGGTCTTGCTGCACTTAACCCGGACTGGCCCAATCCACTACTCACCTGCTGGATTAGCCTTTCTGGAGTGCGTATCTGATAACATCCTTCCTCTGTTCCGTAGGATCTGGCTGCTCCCACCACCTCCGTGCCCACCTCCCTGCTCTCCCTTCTTCTTGCAGTGCCCAGAGCCTGCCAAGCACTAACTCCAGGACCTTGCCTAAAACTAGCATCTTCCCTCCATCCCGTCTTGCCCAACTGCTCCTTCTAGCTGGGCTCCCACCTGTTCTCCAGGTCTCAATTCAAAGCATCCCTCCCCAGGGGTCTCTACTTCACTGCACAGTTGTTGTTGTTTTAAAGATTTTATTTATTTATCTGACAGGCAGAGATCACAAGTTGGCAGAGAGGCAGGCGAGGGGGGGGAGGTAGGCTCCCCACTGAGCAGAGAGCCCGGTGCGAGGCTTGGATCCCAGGACCCTGAGATCATGACCTAAGCCCAAGGCAGAGGCTGTAACCCACTGAGCCACGCAGGCGCCCCTCGCTGCGCAGTTTTTGATACTTGCTGGCGCTTGTAATTACCCAGCCGTGCTGTGCAGGATCATGACATTCATAATCCCTGGGAAGGTTCGAAAGGTTCACGTCTGCCACCTTTCCTTCCCTCTTTACTGCAAGGGAGCTTTTTGAGGGTGGAGGGTTTTACCCGCCACACAGCAGCATTGTGGGTTCTCTTTCCTATGCAGCTAATCAAGTGTGCACTCAGACCCTAGAATAGTTAAAGTGGCCCAAAACCAGACCCCAGGGCCAAGGGAGAAGAATGTGGGCATTTTGGAGTTCTGGCTTTTGGCCTGATGGGTGCTGGATATCCAGAAAGGACTGGATGCTGAAGATCATTAAGTGTAATATGACAAGAGGTCTCCCAAGATAAAGGGCAGAGGTAGGAGGTCCCAAGTTCTCCTGCTGGCCCTCTCTCTCACTTCCTTTGCTAGGGAGGATTGGAAAGTCACTGTGGTTTTGGATGGTATAAGATTATAATACAAGCCTCTCTCCATGACCTTGGACTAGTAGAATGGGACAAAATGTGGTATGTTCGCACCCTGGAATAGTACATGACCATGAAAAATGAACTAACGATACACACTGCAATATGGATCAAGGTCACAAACATAGCGCAATGTCACAGAAACCAGACACAAAAGAGTACAGAGTAAGACTCCATTTATCCACAGTTCAAGAACAGGCAAGACAAACCTAATTGTGTGGAAACCAGGAAAGAGGTAGGAGACTGGCCAGAGGGAAGTTTCTGGTTGCCGGAGATGTTCTACATCTTTATAGGTAGTAACAGATATGTTACAAATTTTCTGGAAGTTCTACCTCAATACAAATTTTTTTTCTAATTTAGGGTAAATTGACAAATCACTTGACTCCAGCTTAAGGTAAATCTAAATAAAAACGAGAATTCATAGAACTTAAAGAGTTAGTGAGAACATTTATCGTCAGCTCCTCGTAAGAGATTATACTTAGGGGATTATATTGTAGTAAGATTTTCTAACTCTTTAAAAACAGAGGAACAATAGTAGATAATGGATTATGTGTTAATACTTATTTTTTATAATATCTAATCATCTAAAAATAATTTATGGACATTTTACTCTTAATTTTTATTTACTGAAAAAATATTACTTAACAAGAAGGAAAAATATCTCCCTAAATACATTACTACCTCAAGGTTTTTGCCCCCAAGCAATCATTTTACTCAGTTGTCATGTCTATATAAAATTATTATTTATGTATATTTTACATTTTATATAATTTATTGTGGTGTCTCTTTAAAATCCGTGTTCCAAAGATCTGATAAATACTCATACCCATTCTCTGCTGTTCAGTATCTGGTCTTTTTCTGAATTTAATTTTATATGCAAGTGAAATCATTTTGATATGAAGTACAAGGTGTATCTAAATTAAAAATTATTTTTTCAAGTCTCTAATCAGTTTTTTCCAATGCATTTACTAAATAATTCATCACCCACTCATTGTTTTGGGGTGGTTTCTTTATCATAATTTTTACATATGATCTCATGTATTTCTAGGCATTCTATTCTAATTCATTAAAATCGATTTCTTTTTCCTCCATCAATATTCTCACTGTTCTAATTATTACTACTTTATATGTTTTAATATCCAGTAAGGCTGTATAACAATGCTTTCCTTTTTCATAATATTCCTTGATATTCTAACCAATGTTTGTTTTTAGATGAATTTTAGAATCATTTTATCAAGTTCCTTTTGCAAGATTGTTTGGTATTGCATTAAATCTGCAAATTAACATGAGGTGGTTTGACATTTTTACAATATTCAGTCTTCCCATGCAGAAACATAGTATCCCTCTCCATTTATTCTGGTCTTCTTTTATTTCACCAATAAAATTTTGTAGTTGTCTTTATATAGGTCACACGCATTTCTCATTAAGTTTATTCCTAAGTATTTTTCCATTGCTTCTGGGAATGGCATCTCTTTTTTCATTACAGTTTCTGGAGGACTATGGCTAGAATAAAGGAGAGCATTGATTGGGGTAAATAGGTCTTGTCTCTGGACACTTTACTAAAAGATTATTTGTTTGTACAATTTGAGTTGCTTCCTTTAGATTTTTGATCCCAAGTCACATTGACAGTGAATACTGTTTGTCGTGTAGGCACTGGATGGGACTCCAAATGAGACATCTGATAGGCCTCGTGGAGACAGTCATGGCCTGTCTACTGAGCTGCAGCCTTACCTTGGCTGGGACTAGAACCTGCTCTGATCCCCTCCCCGACAGACCTTGCTGAAGGCCCTAACACCCTCCTAATTGTCCACCCCCTTCATCTGGTGGCACCCTGCCCTGGCTTTCCTAGCCACTGGAAGAGGTCTCCTCTCATCCCCATGGATCCAAGGTGTTGCCACCATATTAATCAAAGTCATAGTTACTAAATATCTGAGATGTATCCGGCCCCTTATTCAAGCCTTACATAATGTCTTTATTTTAATAATCTGTGAAGGGGATAGATGATTAGCCAGTAATTAAGGTGTTTTCTGAGATCACACTGCTATTAAGTACCCAATCTGGGATTCAAACCTGCATTCCCTTTACTCTGCCATGTTGCTTGCCTCTGCAGTGCCCTTGACATTTCCCAGGAAATCCTGCCTCCCACCCATCAGGCAGGCCCCAGAGTTTTAATGCTTTGCCAGCCTGGACTCTCCAGGGTTTGCCATGCCACGAGGAATTCTAATATGAATCCTAGGAGCCTGGCCAGCTCTGTCACCTCAACCTGGTCCCACCTGCTCCAGAATTAGTGTGTTATGAGTGTTTGGTGACAACCTAGCAACTTTCCCTATTAAAGAATATAATCATTACAGGCACCCAAGTCTCTGACTCCTTTGAGCAAAGCTTTACCTGAAAGTTTATCATATCATATCAAAGGGTAATTATAGTATTACTAGTCATAGTAACAATAACAGCTAAAATTTACTTAGCTCTTATCACGGACCAGACACTGTATATAATGCATTACATACATGATCTCATTTGTCTTCACCACAACCCTGTGAGTTAGAAACTATGGTAACTATTTTACAGGTGAGAAAACTGAGGCTCAGGCAGGTAAAGTCATTTGTCCAAGGACATTCAGCTTACAAGGGGCAGAGTCAGAATTTGAAACTTGAAAGCCTGCTCAGAAGTTGGTTAACTTTGTTTGAATGCTTTATTTCTGCACCTGGGACTTCCTATATCATTCAGACAAATGATGTTATAAAGCAGTGGTTCCTCAAAGCAGCTCCACAAACCTCTGTGTCTTCAGCACCAGAAGAGGGCTTTTATAAGAAACAGAGACCGAGGCTTCGGTGTACTGAGGAATCAGGCAGCCCAGAGCCTTTGTTTTTAGCAAAGCTCTCATAGGGTCTACTGATGAGGTGGCTCAGTTGGTTAAGCCACTGCCTTTGGCTCAGGTCATGATCCTGGAGTCCCAGGATCGAGTCCCACATCAGGCTCCCAGCTCCATGGGGAGTCTGTTTCTCCCTCTGACCTTCTCCCCTCCCATGCTCTCCCTCTCTCAAATAAATAAATAAAATCTTAAAAAGGGGGGGGCTCCTTTGCCACCTAATGACGTGGACTTTGGTTTCTTTTGTAATGAGTCTCCACTAATAAATGTTAGTACAAAAGGAGCAAATGACTCAGCATTTATCACTGAAGTATTTTTATACATGCAGCGAGTGAGGAGGAATTTCTAAACAAAGATGCCAAAATCACATTCACTGTTCAGAAAGCGGCGAATATCTGTACAACAGAAAGAGTCAGAAATGACTGATAAGAAAAACATCCAATCCTAATAGCTATGCTGAAGGAGGTGTGTGCCAAGGTCAAGAACCAGAATAGGTCACTCACCCAAAAGGCAAAAACAATGAGTAAATCAGAGATTGGGAAAATATTTAAATAATTTTCTCAAAAAGACAGACTAATAAGATGTCTTTTAAAATCTGCTACATTATAAAATAAACATTTTAAACCTTTCCACAAAGTAAAAAGCATGGGCTTTGGAATTAGCCCTACCTGGAGTAGATACCAACCCGCCCCCCCAAAACAGCTGTGTGACCTTAATTAGGCAAGTGATATGACCCTTGTGAGTCCCAGCCTCCTTATCTAAAAGATGAGGATCATAGTGGTGGTGACCTTTGTAGGGTCGTTTTAATAACTGAGACAACATATGTATAGCACAGGCCGTGGCTCCCAGTGGGCACTGGTTAATATTGGTTGTGGTCAACCCCTATATTGTGTTGCAAAATCGTGGCAAAACTGTTAAGTGCCTGTGCTGCCTACTTTTTGCTAGAGAACTGTGTCACAACCAGATGAAGGACATAGACCCAAAACCCAGGGCCTAAGCCCCCCACAATTTCATGTCAGGCCAACCCTACCTACCCACAATTCATCCTCCTCCTTGCCACCCCAACCTTTAACCCCATTACTGTTTCTCTCTGGTTCCCATTCCTGGCCCTAGGCACGTCCTTCCAAGAAGGCTCCTAAACCTGAATAGGAAAATGGATTCCCTTCTAGCTGAAATACAGCGTTCCTTTCCACTGTGAATGTAGTATTAGCAATACCCATGACTTTGTCACCAGCAGAAATCACAGATGTTTTCATATCCCATTATAGTTGCTACAGATTTCTCAGAATATCCTTTACGCTTATCACGGCCCTGAAATTGTGACAGTTATTAGACCCACCACTGGATCCTGCTATTTAATGCATTAATAAAAAAGCACATATATTGCTATGTCACAAATTTTTATATTTTAATAATTATATCTTAACAAATTGGTTTTCTTTCTAATCCTGTGAATATTATTTTATGCATTTGAAAACCAATGTTCTGGAAAGGGACCCAAAGCCCCCCATCCCCAGATTGCCAAAGGGTCTGTGGCCCATAAAGGGTTAAGAGCCCCTGTCCTAGGACCTCTGCAGCAGGTCCCAGCATTTCCTCCATTTTGCAAATGGGAAAACTGAAGCTTAGAGAGGTCAAGTCACTTGTCCAAGAGCACCCAGCTAATAGGTCATGAAGCATCGATTTGATATTGGCATTCCCTAGAACCAGTGCCTAACCAGTACACCACTTCCTTCCCCTGCAACCTTGTTCTGGGGGGCTGAGAACACAGATATGGCTCTGCTGTAGTCCCTGTATCCCCAGAAGGGCCCAGAGCAATGGGGAGACAGATCCTTCTGTAACCCAAACACAGGATCATAAACTTTTTTCCCTACAGACTGCAACAGATGCCCTAGCCTGATTGCTCTTTGGGAAATGGGGGACCCAGTGTAAGTCAAGGCTGAGGTGCAGTGGACCCAAGGGCACGTTTGGGGTGTAGTGACTACTGTGGCTAAGTGCAGGTGGAACTGGGGATGAATCCCTGCAGGCAGACCCAAGAGAGAGCCCCAAGAATCCAGCCAGAAAAGAGAAGGTTGTGCCCAGGCCTGAGGGCTGGGGGGCCAGGGAGAGAATGGGTGAGACAAACCTCTAGCCCAGTACCTGCAAGCCATTTCACATGGCCATTAGAGATTCAGCAGAGGTTTGTTGATTGAATGAATGAATGAATGAATGAACAAGTAGATGCAGCCTGAACCAATCAAAGGCTGGACTGACTAGGGGGTGTCCCATGGGAGCAGAGCAATGGCCACCCTCCAGCCCTCATTACATCTTTGTTGTGTCAGGAGGGCCTGGCCCTGGTCTCCCCTGTCTTCACTCCAGTTCTCTCAGGGTGACGAGACAGCATGATCCCCCTACTACCATTCATGTCTCTATTACAAGGTACACAGTTTTGGAAAACATTTAAATCACACCTGAGGCCAAACCTCCCAAAGTTTGCAGAGATTAATTGCATTAAATCCATCACCTTTCACTAATGCAAACGACCATTCTTAGCCTGGATAATCTTATCGAAGGAGGAAACCAAAATTGATATCCAGGTCAGACCCAAAAAAGGAAAGACCTTGAATTGCACTGTTCTTAAAAGCACTTAAAAGGAATTGAATTAGAACAGAGACAAAAAAAAAAAAAAGAAGAAGAAGAAGAAGAAAAGGAAAAAAAAAAAATGGCCCCTGAATCCAACTCCCGCTGACACCAAGTTAGAAAAATAGCTGAAGGAAAAGGATGTAGCACGTCAATCAAGATATGATCGTTTTATTTTTAAAAAATGAGAAGCCTTTTGTTTTAAGAGGAGCAGGCTGGTAATTTGGAGGCGCGGAGGCAGCGTCAGAGAGAAGAGCTTTCATATTTCCAGACAGGAAGGATTTGGCTGCTGATAGAGAAGTGGAGTGTTGCATAATGAGATCCAACTCTGTTGAGGTTCCCATTCCCAAAGAGAAGAGGGGGATCTCAGCCGTCTGGCTGATTGATGGAAATCCAGGTAGGGCATGCCGAAACAGGTATGTACAATCTCTCCTGTGTTGGTAATCAAAGACGGCTGAATGAGACTCCATCTTTTCTTTCTTATTCCTATGTACCAATTTGAGGAGCTCAGATGAAATGTGTTGCATTACACCGGCACCAATAAGTCACACTATCTATGTTGTGACACACCGAATATTACTAATTGTCAATCACAAACCACAAGTCTTGTCAAGGCGCTCTCTTCTCAACGGGCTGGTTCAAACCTGAAGTGATTTTTAATCAAGTGTTAATAATACAGCATCTGTCAGTGGACGGTGGGTATCAGGCAATCAGAAAAAGTGAACATATGACATGGCAAATTTTAATGTTTTCATTTTCCGTTCTTCCCAATTATCGGTGGGATTTCTGTCAGCCTGAAAAGTGCACTGACATTATTGCTAGTGAACTTCACTGTGGAAAAGGGGAAAGGCGGCTGTCAGGGCTCCCGGGGCAAGGGTACCCTGCCCCGCCCTGCCAGATGGGGTCTACCCACCCCTCGGGAAGCACAAGGGGGCCTGTGTGGGCCTAGGGGGAGAGGGAGGCTTTGGTTCTGGGGCAGGGGAGTTCCCACCCCCTGCACAAGCTCACCTGGATATTCGGAGAGATGGTGCTGTTCCCATCAGGGGGGTACAAGGAGGAGGAGGAAGTCGGCTAAGCACGAGTTCCTCATACACACTTACCCATGGGGTACATATATAGGCCACGCCCTCCTGGGGGAGTTGCAAACTCCCATGCCCAGGCACGGACTGGATCACAGTGCTCCAACATGAGCAAGAATTCCCTGGAGTTCAGTTGCCTTTCCTTTTCCCTTTTTCCCATGTTGCCCATGACATATGCTCAGGACTACAGTTCTACAAGAACATAGAAGGAATGGGCAAGGGGAAAAAGGGATGATGTGTGACGCATCTTAGAGCTTGCTTATGTGACCTAGTTCCTTTCCTCCTTAAGTCCTGCCTGGGACCCCCTGTGAGCTCAAAAACAGAAGTCTGGGGACTTCCTGCTATTTGGGCTTAGCTGGCCTGTGTCTTTCCTTCTCTAGAGCCAAGAGCTGGAAGGGGCAATGCTGGGTGTCTACCCACCACCTACAATTCTGATATTTGACCATGCAACATCTTGAACATCCCTAGCAATAGGACCCTCATTGCTTCATTGGGTAGTCCATTCCACTGTTACTCAGTTCTGATTGTTAATACCTATCTGTAACTTTCCCCCTACTTTGAGCAGGGAACAGGTATGGACACTGCTCCTGCCCCCTGGATGAGCTGACATGCTGTCCTTTTAATGGGTTTGGGAGGTAACCCCTGGGTGTGGTGGAGCAGTTGTTGAGTCAACCTGCTGAATATGCCAATGCAGCAGAACTCTATCTTGTCCGCCCCCAGGAGGCTTCTCCACCCCATCTGGTTGTGGCAACCACTGGGTCTGTCCTGAAGCTTCCTCCTCACCTGGCCTTCATGATGGCATGAGTTCCCCATTCTCTTTTCTCACCCCTGGCTGTTGCTTCTCTGTCTCCATTCCTGCCCATCTCTTTAATGTCATGGTTCTTCATAGCCTGGCTTATTTCTCTGCTGACATCACATACAGTCTGGGCACATGTATCTCCAATAACTACTCTCTCTCTTTTATTAACATCAATGAGTTGAAGACCTAGCCCAGATTTCTCCTCTAAACTCTACCCAGGTCTGTAAATGCCTTATCACCCCAATATCTCCTCCTGGCTGTCCCACAGACACCTAAAATTCAATTTGTCCCAAAGAGAATTTTTACCCCCATCTCCTGGTAGAATTTTTGGGGGGAAGTTCCCAGCTTGGTGAAAAAATACTACCACTGTGTCTCCACCTACCATATCCTGAAACCAAATAAATCCTAAAGTCTCTTCTTTCTCCCACCCCCATGTCTAGACTAGCTATCACTCCATTCCCTGTGACACTCCTACCTTTACCCCTCACCATCCTGCTGGTCCTGCCTCAGCTTGGGACTCAGAGCATTTCCCCTGGGCTGCTAGTCTCCAACTTTTGCCACTTTCCTCTGGTCTGTCCTCTATCCAGATAGCCAGACTCATATTTCCAAAATTCAGCTCAATACCCTTCCAGGGCTCCCTAGAGCCTACAGGATAGAGTTCAAACTCTTGAGCCTCTATGTCCCATCTAAACAGTGGAACAGTAAGAGCCATCTCACAGAACTGGGAGAAAGTGAATAACATAATGGGTATGTAGCAAGCACATGGAGGGTACTGGAAAATCTCCAGTTTCCTCTTCGATCACCCAGGGAGACTTATTTTTCATGCTGAAAAGAATGCATTTGTTTCCCTAGCTACCTTGCCAAGAGATAGTAAGAGCTTGCACCTCAGTGTGTCCTGACCCAGCCTAGGATGAGACTCAAGATTTGACTCTACATATCTTCTTAAACAGAGTTAGGTAAACCTTGTGTTTCATTCTGGGGAATTTGAAGATAATCCAACCCTCCAATCTCACTTTATTAAAAACAGTAACAATATATTAGTAATCTATTACTGTGTAACAGAAGATTCCAAAACTTTGTTACTTAAAACAGTGAATGATTTGTTGTCTCACAGTTTTTGAGGGTCAGGCTTAGTGGGTGGTTCTGGCTTGGGTTCAGGCTGCCAGCAAGGGTCACAGTCAGCTGGAGGCTCAACTGGGCCTGAGGGTCTGCCTCCAAAGCTTACTCTTGTGGTAGTTGGTCTGAGTTCCTTACCTGTGGGTCTCTCCCCACGTAAGTTACCTAAGTGTACTTGTGACCTTGCAGCTGGCTTATCTCAGAGTGAGCTATGAAACAGAGAAAAATCAAGATACAAGCCAGTCTTCTATAACTTAACCTTGGAGGTGACATACCATCATTCTGCCATATTCTACTGGTCACACAGACTGGTCCATTGAGAGGGCACTACACAGGGGAGGCCACACCAGGAGGTGGAGATCATTGGGGGCCATCTTGGAAGCTGGCCACAATAGGTATCTTGATCCCCATATCTGCTACCTAGTGACACTTGACTATTTGCAAAATCCAGATAGATAAAAGGCTTTTGTACCATTTGGAAAGTAAAGCCAGAAGAAGGAGAAGCCCTCAGAGCAGGGAGGCCAGAAATCCAGGTATGCCGTGTGAGAAGGCCTCTAATCAGTGTATAGCCCAAGGCAAACCTCAGCTCTGCCAGGCTTCAGTGGTCCCATTTAGATAAAGGGGGTGAACTCGATGAACTGAGGCCTCTGAGACACTGCAGCCATGGGTCTCGGCTCTAGGACAGTGCCGCCCAAGGCCTTGAAAGTGCTCCAGGAGGTGGCAACATCATTAGAAGTTCTCTCCCTAAAAGGACCACTTGGCAGGGATCAGCACCACCCCATCTGGCCCCATTGTCACCCTCCATCACTTTGTTTTGGAGCCCCAGTACATCAGCTTTTGTATCTCTTCCTTACCTGTGACCTGCTGAGCAGAGGGCAGAGAGGTGACAAAGGAGGGATCCTGGGAGCTGTGGAGGAGAGCAGAGAATTGTATTGTCTGCCAAGACCTCTCCCAGCCAGGTTTGCCAAGTCCTCCCCCAAGGGTCTGCCTCTCTAAACTCTGAAACCTGGCCTGAATAGGACAGAGGATCCCAGAAGAGGGTGTGGAGAAAGCCTTGCCATCAGGGACCATTGCCTGTGTGTCTGTTGGTTCAGATCATGCATGCCACCCTATCTACCTTGGGTTCCCAACAGCAGCTGCTTGGCTGCACCCCAACACAGCCCTGTGAGGGCCCTCTCCAGTGCCCAGGAGAGACAGAGAGACACAGAGACAGAGAGTTTCACCTCAAGCCCATCAGGTTTCTACAGGCTCTGACCAATTCAGATGGTGTCCTGTACATGCAAATGCACAAGTCCAAGAACACATGTGTACATAGTCACACACACATGGCACACTTCTGCAAGTTCACCCCAGACACATAGAACCCCATGCTCTAGGCAGGCTCAGGGTGGATGAGAAGCACGGGGTCACTTCATGAACAGAGTAAACTCAAGCTTAGGGGTCCATCAAAGCAGGGATACTTTAAAATAAAGGGGGGGAATGAAAGAATTTGTAATAAAATAAATTAGCTATCATGGGAAAAATTAGAGCCTGGCGGAATTCGTACAGTTGTCCTATAGTTTAGGATAGTTTTTATTCTGAATCTTATGTTTTTATTCTGAATCTTTTATTCTGAATCTTATAAAGGCTCAGTGAACCCTTATGCCCAGGGCTCTATGAGTCCTAATCAGGTCTGGGAAAAGTGGGAACAATGCCTCACTCCACTTTGAGTCCCCAGCCTGCTCCTCTCTCTATCCTCACATGCCACACTGCTCCAGCTCAGCCAGGGGCCAATTCTTTCTGCAGAATGGGCTCACACTGTGCTCCCAGGGTCCTTCCCTCCACAGTGGTCACCCACTCTGAAGGCACAGCTGTCACCTCTGAATAGAGTGCAAATGGATTTATTACACTGAGATGCAATTTTGCCGCCTGACCTTGGAGCTGACCCATCATTACTTACTAAGTTGAACCCAGACACCTCATTCTTCTGCTTGTTTGAATGAACCCTAATGACCTTGAGTCTATTGGGTGAGTTGGGGGAGAGGGATTCATTAAAGCGCAGAGCACTCTCAGGCACAGATGAGGATGAATCAATAGGACTCCCCTGGCTGGAGGGGCGTCAAACCAAATGCCTCGGCTATGTTGTCAGGGTCCTCTGTCCAGGTTTATTACCACCGTCACTGGGAGTGTCCCTCCTTTAATGGTCTGTCCTTCTCAGAGCTGAGATACCCTCAGTTCCATAGCAGAGATGAGCTTAAGGCTGGCATCTCTGAGGAGACTTGGAGACATAATGATGAGAAATAGAGGTTGCAAAAGGGCCTGAAAAGAACCAAGCCTCTGAAGATTAGCTTTCTATTTCTAAACTAAACTCTCTGACATCCTGTCCCTTAGAGCCAGCTCCATCTGTATATCATTTCTTCCGGGACAAGTCCCTTCACACTGAGGACTCAATTGCTCAGAACCAGTGGGGTCTTTGTCCTCCATTCTGGCCTGAGAACCTGGACAGCCATCAACTCTCTCTTATCAGATCACCATCTCCACCCTGCTTGGCGCTGGCTCGAAGTTTTGCTCAGGCACGTGCCTCCTGCATTCAAGGAAACAGTACTGGTTGGGTCTTTTGAGCTGAAAGTCATAGAAACACACCCAAGTTACGTAGGAAAAGGAAATATAGTCTTAGGATCCAGAGAAAACTCATAAAACCCAGATTTTTCCAGGAAGACTCAGAACCAGAAAGTGGACTTTCTTGCCTCCTTGTCTTTCCTTCTTTCTTCTCTCATCCTGCACACCAGCCTTCCTGCTTCTCCAGATCACAAATGAGATAATTGGATCTACCAACATTATCTGACCTTCCTATAGTCTAATTCCAGATTCACAGAGGGGAGACTCTGATTTGCTGAGCTGTGGCCCACCAGCTATGGCCAGAAGGTAGGACCAAGTAACATCAATATGGCCGTGGAGACCCACCCATGTGCCTCAGGGAGCAGTTCTCAGAGAAGAGTAACCAATGTGATCTAAGTAAAAGGCTCTGCTGATGTTAGCAAAGTCAGGACAGAGCCAAGTCCACTGCATTGTTACCACTCCATGACTATCCCACACGTACAGGGAGAAAAATACCCTTATGGGATCAAGAAGACTATTTCCTTGTAAGCTCTCATCATGTCACCATCTTTAGAAATAAGGTCACCCTCTCTACCATTCATTGGGGATGGTAGGATAGAGCTTCAATAAATACCAGAAATACTATCACAAAGGTTCAAGCTGGAGGAGACCTTAAGAAGTCATATGGATGAAGCCAGAGGAGTGTGACTTGTCCAAGATCACAGAAGGAGTAAGCAGCTAAGGAAGTACTAGAACATGTCTTTGCCTCTTGGTCTGGTATGTTGTCCAGTGATAGATAAGCTGCCCCAGCAGAAAGGATTCTCCATGTTCTGAATTCAGATATTTTGTCAGAGACACCAACAATCAGTAGGGGCAAACTAATGATTGTGCATCTCTGTTGATAGAAATGTGACACCGTGTTAAACCTGGAGTATTAGAGGGAATTTAGTAGGGAAAATGGGTGTATCAGAACCTTGATTCAAGAATAAGCTCTGTCTTCCCTATGAGCCATTCAGGAAGAAAAGGGATCTCTCTCTCTCTCTCTCACACACACACACACACACACCCCACACTAATGCATACCATTTAACTGAGTCTATAAACCTACAAAGGTTGAAGGCATCCTACAGATACTCCAGTTGGAATAGGAAACTAAGATTTCTCCTCTGAACTAAAAACCCATATAAAAGTGGAGATGATGCTCTGGATTCAGAGAAATCAATCTGGCCCCAAAGAGTCAGTAATTTTCAAAGCAAAATACACCATCAAAATAGATCTAAAACCCTCAAGGCTGCCAGACTTCTTCAAAGAGATGGCAACATGCTGGGAGCTGTCCAGAGTGCTAACGAGACTGGTCCTTTCTCTAACCAAGCCCCAGTCTCTCTTGGCATCTGACCTGAAACTTGCCCCCTGGGTCTTGGTTCGGCAATAACCCTACAGGGTGCTGGATGGTAGAGACCATGGACACAGGTTGTCCCCAGTCCCCAGTCACCCACAACCAGACTCTGGGCTAACAGGACCTTCTCTTTCCTGACTCCTTCCAGGCGTCCCCCTCAGAACCATGCCCAACCTCACCAGAACAATGTCATGAATTTTTCCTCCTTGATGAACTTCAAAGTCTTTTAATGACTCTTCATAAAGGAACAGTGGGGCCAAAAGTTGAGCAAAGGAGATGATTAAAGTACCTTATTAAAAGCAGCCTTGTAGAATTCTCCACATGAAAGCAAGCACCATTATGAGGGCTTATCCTTATAAATGACGCTTCGCTTTTGCGAACATGCTGAAACCTGATTAGAGTGACAAGCACTGACTGATACTGCAAACCTGTTAATAACATGAAAATTAGAAGAGGCTCATGCAAAGAAGGGAGATTAATTTAGCCGGAGTACATCTCGCGCAAATTGCAAAGTTGTGAATATGTTCTCAGATAATGAGCCTTCCCAGTCATCAGCTCACTTGTCATTTTCTGTAATTAATGTTAAGGAAGACGCCTTCCTGATGGTTCGTATTACTCATATACCAAGAAAATTTCTTCAGAGAAATAATTTACATTTATTATCATCGGTCTGTTTGTGTGGTTTATTTCGCGCCGGAGTAATTTATTGCAGGACCGTTTGCCATGCCTTGATTAGTCGCTCGTCAGGACGGGATGTAATTTTTTTTGCTTGATGGCGACGTCTAAAACTTGACAGTGGTGTAACACTCCTTCTTGTCTCTGGGTGGGTTTTTTCACTTAAATAAACTTTGGGGCTGAGTGCCCCAGGCTGTCTTCCTACAGGGATGAGGCCTTGGCACAGAGCTTACCCACCTGCTTCCAGGAGTAGCAAGGGACTCAACCCTGGGGTCCTCTGGAAGCTTCTAGACCACCTGCCTCATCTGTGGCCCTGGCTGGGGCTTGAATTCCAAAGATTTCATTCTGTTACTGTTCAGGATGAAGAGAGGTTTGCTCCCTGCTCTCAACTCCACACTTGCCCTGCTATTTCTCTTCTCCCTCAGGCTACCTTCTATTGGAGATATCTCTGCAATTGCTTTTATCCTCCCATATTTGGCTGCATTTTTCTTTCAAATGGCTAAATGTAAGAGGAAGTGCTGCAGATGAGGTTTTGTTTCCAAGACCCATGAAATCTTTAATTCCACCTTGAATTTCATTCTCTGGTAACATAACACCAAGGAATATGCCCAGGAAACTCAACAATCCCACCCCCATGTCTTTTTCTGGTCCCACCAAACCCCAGAATACTCAGGAGGAGGGGTGACTTGGCAGAATAAGAGACCTTTATAGAACAGATCTGAATTCATCTCAATAGGACACCTTTCGCTCTGGGCTTATACCCTATGCCTTCTGAGTTCTCGAGGAGTAAGGCAACTAGGGCCATGGCTGTCTGGGACAAATCTTCTACCTTTCTCTCTGTCTGGTTTCCATCAAACTCAAGTGAAATAGTCCTCATGGATGCTTAAGAGTGTACCATCCAACATGCTGAGTTCTTTGGAAGTGGATCATCACAGCCAATGGTGATAGATATTATTGAGAGTCTTCTACATATGAAGACCTGAAGCTCAGGGACATCAAGCAATTTGTAAGAGTTCAAGGTTAATGCAAAGAACAATGACCATTGTCATTATCAACATCATCACAACTAATGTTGACCATGTGCCTATTTGTCAGGTTTGGGTTCAGTCTCCTTGGAGATAGGTATGATTGTGATTCCCATTTTACCAATAGAAAAAAAAAATGAGACTCAAAGAGTTTAACTCTATTGCTTAAAGTCTCAGCCAGTAAGCAGTGAAGCTGGATCCAACATCCTCCAAATTTCATATTCATGCCCCATCCAGTCCAATGCTTCTCCAGAAACACTTTACCCCAGCCCTCTCAAAGTGATCTCATCAGAGCCCTTAGGCTTCTTTCCTCCCCATCCCCTCAATCACTTCATTTCCTTCCCCAGGTCCAAACTTGAGAAGCATCCTGCCAATCTCCCCAGCAGGGGTGTCCAGGCTGTGAAATGCACAAACAGAGGCAGTTAGTGTGAGTTACTGACCCCTGCACTGCAAATGAGGCAAACAATACAGATCAGGGTTCGCAGACAGAGATAATGATTTTTTTTATTGGACGTCTTCATCCCGAACCAGTGGCGTGGCGCTGGGTCGGCCAGCAATGCACCGCCGGTGTCGGTTAATGATAATCTATATTTATAAAACGATAGTCCATCAAAGTGGGATGAATATTTTAGAAGCCATGGACAAATCAAATTGTCTTTGTCAAATGGACGCGTGCTCTGGCGCTGAGCGTGTTTTATGGCTCTTTCTGGGGTAAGAAGCAAAGGGTTCTTCTCACTGGCTGGAGTGTGGCTGCCTTCCTCATTGGAGCTGGGAGCTGAGGGCTGTATTTCCACTATTTTAAAAAACTCAATGAGCTGTGGAGATTGACATTAGCGCCTGAAAATTGTACTTTGTTTGATGAAGTTAGCAAATAATGTATGAAACAACATATGCGGTGTCTTTGTGGGAAAGAGTCCATTTATACTTAGAGAAATAAATTAGTTCCTCTGGAAATCTGGGTAGGAAGGGAGGGCAGGAGGAAGGAGGAAGACTGGGGGCCCTGCACTTCAGAGAGGAGACAGAGCAGGGGAAGGGAGGACAAGAGGAAGAGGAGTAAGGAGGAGTATCCTAGGCCTGGACACCTCCAGGACAAACAGAGCTCCTGTGGCAGAACCCCTTCCCCAGAGTTAACCACTCCTGCTCTGTCACAAAACCAGATGGGTAAGTCATGTCACCTTTCTGAGCTCCCATTTTCCCATGTGTCCAATGGGGAAACCTCTTCCATGGGGCCATTTGTCTGAGTCAAGCCCCTCTCAGTCACTGGTACACAGTTGGACAATAAATGAATGGGAGTTCCCTTTCTCTGTCCTATAAAGTGGGACCCATCCAGCAGAAAGTCTGATATAAGCCTGCTAATATCTGAGCTCTGGCCTCCACCTACTCAGGACAATATTTGCAAAAGTAATAGCTACCCTTTACTGAGGGTTTTTCACATGCCAGGTGCTGTGCTAAGCACTTTACACACACCTAATATTCTCCAGGCTCTGTATCAGCACTGTCCAATAAAATACACTCTGAGCCACATAATTTTTTAAAAAGTAAATCTGGGTGAAATTACTTTAATAATATACTTTAGTCAACCCAATGATACAAAATACTGTTTCAGTATATAGTCAGTATTAGAAGTATTGATGAAATATTTAACATTCTTTTGTTCATACAAATATGTGCATTTTATACCTACTGAACATCTCAGTTTGGACCCACCACATTTTAAGTACTTAGTAGCCTCATGTTGGTAGTGGCTACTGTATCTTGATCATCTGCTGCTGCATACAAAACCACCCTAAAACTCAATGGCTTAAAATAGCAAACACTTAATTTCCTGTGATTCTGTGGGTCAGGAATTAAAGTGGGGGTCAACAGGGACAGCTCGACCCTGCTCTACGTAGCGTTGGCTGGAGTTGCTTGACCTAAACAAACACATCCAGAATGGTCTCACTCACAGAGTTAGTGCCTCAGCAGGGATGGTTCAAATGTCTGGGGAGCTGGCTGGGAGAGCTGGGGGCTTCTTTACTCATGATATTGACTGAGATGTCAGTTTTAATTCCATGTGTTGACTCATCCTTCAGCAGGATGACCTGCACTTATTTACATGGCAGCTGGTTCTTCTCTGAGTTTATATGGGTGGTACACGGCCTCTGCGGGTCTGAGTATATTAATCTCAAAATATCCCTTCTGCCATATTCTACCAGTCAAATCAAGTCAACAGCCCAGGTTCAAGGGATGGAGAAATAGATTCCATCTCTTTAAGGGAGGAAGAGGTATGCTTACAGGGATGGGAGGAACTGATTTGCAGATACACTCTCATACTATGTCTCTGGGTCATGGGTACAAGAGCTAGAGTTGAGGGTACATTGACCCTGCCTCACCCTTGCTGACCCTATGAATTCTGTGCCCTATTGAACAATTTACTGACATGTCAAGTGGAGAAGCTTTCCTGGAGGAGAAGAGCCATAAACACACTAAGCAAGGGTTGGGGAGGGGATGTAGGGATGAGGTGGTTTGCTTAGCTCCTCTCTCAGGAATAGAAGAGGTGAGTAAAAGTCTGGGCACTACCTCAGAGAAGGAGACAGGAGTCATAAACAGAAGATCTAGGGGGTCCGGGAAACATTAGTTCTCCATAAAGGTCAGCAATAAAAACTGTAGGTTCAAAACAGCCTAGAAGTTTCTTTTGAAGCAGCTAAGAAAGGGACAAGTGGAGATAAGATGACACAGTACTGGGTGAGAGATCCATGGACAGAGAGTAGAATAGGCTTGAAAGTAGAAAGCAAAGTGAGTATTGAAGTCCATAAGAAGAAAGTTGAAGGTGCTTAGAAACAGGTCCTTGGCCTGAGAAGTAGATCCAGGACATGGCAATTAGAGAGTCCATTATGTTCCTTGCCCTCAAGGAAAAATCATTCTTAATTAGTACTTAACCCTTTCTTTGTTTTCTCCATTTAAGATGTAGTTTAAAATAATCATTTCCTTTAAACTCATTCCATCCCTCAGTATGATTGCCTCTTCGGCCTAGAATTGCCCACTTCTAGAAGAAAACTGGGATTGAGGAGACTGAGATGCAAAGCCAGAAGCAATGTGTGTCCTGAGCTTTGAGACCTGAGAGGATAAGTGATGAGGAAGCTCAGACAAGGCCTGTGGCTGCTAGTCCTTGGGACTACAGACTTTGCAGAGGACTGCCGTCCCTCCTCTCACTACACATATGAGTCTCTTGATGTCCTTCTCCCTGGACTGCTTTGCTCCTAGTCTTAGAAGGGTCTCATAGCCATATTCATCTACTCTTCTCCATAGCCATTTGGCTGTTGTTTCTGGGTTCACAGAACCCCTGAAGATTCCTGGTTATTTTTTTAAGAAAACATTTTATTTATTTATTTGTGAAAGAGAGAGAGCACAAGTGAGGGAAGGGGCAAAGGGAGAAGTAGAAGGAGAGGGAGTAGGTAAGGGAGAAGGAGGAGGGGGTGCCTGGGTGGCTCAGTCAGTTAAGCTGTCTGCCTTCAGCTCAGGTCAAGATCCCAGGGTCCTGGGATCAGGCCCCACATTGGGCTCCCTGCTCCGCCAGCAGCCTGCTTCTCCTTCTTCCTCTGCCACTCACCCTGTTTGTGCTCTCCTGCTCTCTATCAAATAAATAAAATCTTTTAGCAAGAGGAGGAGGAGGGGGAGAAATAGACTCCCTACTGAACAGGTAGCCTGATGTAGGGCTTAATCCCAGGACCCTGTGATCATGACCTGAGCTGAAGGGAAATGCTTAACTGACTGAGCCACCCAGGCACCCTAAGACCCCTGGTTCTTACCAGTTGCTTCCTCTAGACTCCAGGTCAGCCGCTTTTCCTGACTCCTGATCTCCCCATCTCCCAGAGCCTGGGCAGTGGCCCCATGGCTCTAGGGCTGACCACATTCACCACCCACCATCCCCTGCATTTTGGCTGAGAAGACCCCACTCAGCTCATATTCTCTCTCTCTCTCTCTCTCATTCTCTCTCTCTCTCTCTCTCTCACACACACACACACACACACACACACACACACACACACACACACAAGAACCCAAACTCTCTACTCCATGCCTGGTGCAGAATTATCTAATGATTATGAATATGACTCTTGGTATAAATAGAGTTGGTTCAAACCTCAGCTCATCTTTTTAATTTCCTGTAGTACCTATGCAAATTGCTGACCTTTCTGAGTTTCTGTTTCCCAGTCTGTACACTGGATGATAGTAAGGATAGAATACATAGCCAGTGCTCAAAAAGGTGCTTAGCATAAAGCAAGTACTCAATAAGCATTAGCCATTTTTACAGGAAGCCCTCATTCTTGATTCAGCAAGGACTGCTTGGAAGTCTAGAAAAGTTATTAGAAACTATCTCAGCAGAAAGAAAGAAAGAAAGAAACAAACAAACAATCTCAGCAGGGTCATGTCCACCTGGCACAGGACCTGGAGTAGATGTGTGGTCAGTAAAGGAAAGAACGAATAACAATCTCTGGAAATGTATCAAGCCCTTTCACAAAACACTTGGAAGGCAGATGGGGATGGCTTAAGCATCCTGAATGCTGACTGCCAGGTTGAGAGACAGAGAACCAGGAGTTACTGATTTGTTCTGTTTCTTAATTTCTTAAAACTTTAATTCAAGTTCAATATAGAAAATTCTAAATTTCTATTCTTTGGAATAGAAATTATCTATCTATTCATAGATAATGATACTGTACAAAATTATACTAAAGTAGAGAAAACAATATAACCAGCTTCATCTACTCTACCCATCACTTCAACAATTCTCAACTCGGGGACAATCTTATTTCATCTACAACTCCCATTCCTGACTCCTAGATAAGCTTGAATCAAATACCAGACACCCTATCAACTCATTTGAACATTTCAATTTTATCTGTAGAAAGTTTTTTCATGAGCAAATACCATTATCACACTTCAAAGCATTAATAATGATTATTTACGATGATAAAAACTAATTAGTATTTATATTTACCAAATTGACTTACACATTTTTCTTACAGTCCATTTGAATTAAAATCCAAAAGTCATATATTACAACTGATGAATGTCTATGTGGTACCTTTTAATCTGTGGCTACTGCTTCATTATTTCATTTCCATTGTAATGTTTTGTTGAAGAATCCAAAACATTTGACCTGCAGAATATCCCACTGTTTGGATTTTGCTGACTGCATCCTCATGGTAACATTGAGTATGTTCCTCCATCCTCTAAAATTTCCTAGAAGTTCGTAGTTGATCTAGAGTCTTGATTGGACTTTATTTATTTATTTTTGGCAGTACTACTTCATAAGTGGTGTTATGTATTTCCATCAAAAGATACATAATATCTGGTTATCTTTTATTTTCTTTTGGAGATGTTTGCTGCTGTTGAAGCTCATTGCCTACATCCATTATTTCATTAAAGGTTGCAAAACAGCGACATTCTAATTTATCATTCTTTCTTTACTTATTAGCTGGATAACTTCAATAAAGAGAAATTTCCCTTTATCAATTAATTGATTACCTAGTTTGTTAATGGCAAGATGAATACTTGACTCCTTATCTTTATTTACCAGTTCAAAATAATGCTAATGTCCTCCAAAGGTAACCTATCAATTGTTTGAGGGATTTTATTTTTAGTGTCATTATGAATTCATAGACTTAAACATATTTGATGTGTTTCAATCCATTGCAGCTATTATCCTTATTTTAGTTCATATTATCACCTTATTGGCCATGGGAGCCCTTTTCAGCTTTGCTTCTGAGTCCTTTCAACACAATCTTAGGAGTCTTTAATATTTCTTTGCTTTCCAGAAAGACAAGATAGTCCAGGTTCATCTTGTACATTTCCTTCCTTAGACCTGCAATTGACAATTTCTCCAAGAAATCCTGGTTTCTTTTAGGGGAAAATGGTATTTAAAGACCATTATCTGAGTGTTAGGGGTGCTCAATGCTACTAAGTTGTTTACCATCTTTAGTAATTTTCAGTGCACAGAGATAGGCAATATGTCTTCATTTTTTAATTTTCTAAGTAAGATATGCGAATGTATACTACTTCTAAATCAGATTCAGGACTGCAAGATCCTTGTTTAACTTCAGAGGTCTTATATCTTTATCCTCTTTCTCTCATGCCAAAACTCCTAGTCCACAATGACACCAACGTAATTGTTCATTTGCTTTATTTTACTATATGCCACACAACAGCTTCAGAATGATAGGACCAACATTTCATCAACAGTGTGATTTCTGAAATTGATTTTAGTACAAAATATGTACAACTAAATTCCTGTATTTTAAAGGAATAGAGATGGTTTCTCTTTCTGTGATTATACCACCAACTTGCAACACATTTAGGTTCATTTGTCTCATTTTGTTTTCAATTTTTAAAGACTGATGTTTTGTACTTATGTAAAATATTCACTTGTTTCCAAAATAAAATCTACTAAACAAGGAATATGCAAACCTATTTAGCTTCTAGCTCTATCCCTTTTATCCCCTATAGGTTGAGCTTTACGAGGCAAATACTATTAGTCTTTATTTCCAGATGAGGAAAATGAAGCTTGGATAGGCTAAGTTACTTGCTAAAGTCACAGCTAGGAGGAGAAAGAACTGGGGTTAAAACCCGGGTTCACAGAAACCTTCAGAAGACAGGATTGTATCTATCTTAACTTTCTATCACATTACTAGAATCTATTAGTACAAAAACAATTGGTGAATCAATAAACGAAATGTGGGTTGATTACTTTTCTGTTTCAAATGGTTTCAGAAATGGTTTGGGGGCCCATGGGAAAAAGTCAGAAAAGGTGGCTTTGATTGGCACCATCACTTCATGGAAGGCAGCAGGGCTCAACCCAGACCTGGAAAGTGGTTTCTGAGTGACTAGGCAGAAATGTCTCCTCCAGGGTCATGGAATTAGTGTTCCACTATGACCACATTCTGGTAAATGGCTTCTAATTTTGAAAACTCTTGTGGCTGGTCAGGTTACTCTACTTTTATAGTTTAGTCACCTCTTATAGCTGAACAGGTGGGTACAAAGCTGGCTGTCCCAGAAATACCCAAGATAGTAATGATTTTCATCAGAGACACTGTTTTTTATCCCTGTGTGCTTATTGCCTACTGAGCCTGCAATCCTGTAGCTGCCATGAGGTTGACTGCTGTTCCCACTCTGTGGGTCCATTGGTTTTCTGGAACATTCCCTTGGCCCAAGATAAATCCTGTCTAAAACTATTCACTGGGCAAAAGGGAGGCTGGCCAGGATTTGAAGCCAGGTATACTTAATCCCTAAGTCTGGGATAGCCACAGCTCTTGGTCATGGGCATCCCTCCTGTTGAAAGGCAGGAACCCTATTATCTTCTGTCTTGATGGAGTTTTCCAGGAAGGATCTTGAATCACATTTATGATACCAAATTCCTGCTGCTGGCCTCCAAGTACTTGAGGACCCCAATCTCCGTGTGAGGGGCTTTGAAAGTCTTGCTTAAAGTACTGCCTCATTCATTGTCCAGAGACCCCTTTCCCTATGCTTCTCTGATGCAGACTCCTTCCTGAAAGCATGGGGAGGGCCTGGGATGTGAGGAGGAAAAGGAATGGCCTGCAGAATGGCCCTTCTCTCTTTTCTTACTATCTTTAGGGTGAAAACTGATACAAACCAGCCTTTGTGAAGGTCTGACATGCCCCAACCCTCCTGTGGTTGTATGGACTCCCTCAAACTCAGAGCAGGTTTGATTCACAAAAATTGCCCCCTCTTCATCGCCATCTTGCCCCTCTCCCAAACCATGCCCACTGACTGAGAACCTGGGCAGTGTAGTGTAGGAGACATAACAGTGTCAAACAGACCAGTCCTAACCTTGGACCTTTGGGAAAGTCATTTCAGCCCCCAGAGCCTTACTTTCCTCATCTACAAAACAGAGATAAAAGAAACTCCCTGGCAGGATTGGTAGGGGAGTAAAGAGATGTCCCAAACATCTCAGGTGCCACCAGTCTGAGAACAGATATGTTCCCATCAACATGAATTCCCAGTTAGATTGGCACTAAGTGCCCACCTGCTGTTGCAGGATCATACACACACACACACACACACACACACACACACACACACACACGCTTATCAGACTGTGTAACAAAAAACACATGAGTAGTATTTTTCCTGTGCACCTGCCATTCTATGTGCACTTTACAAATACTCACTAATTTAATCTTCACAGCAGTCCCTTAAGGCAGGTACTATTAACACTCCTATTTTGCAGAGGAGGAAAGGAGGTACAGAATGGTGAAATGGCTGGTCCAAGGTCACAAACCTGGGAAGCAATGGAGCCAGGAAAAAATCCAGGCAGAACAATCCCAAAGGCCAAGGTCCTGACCACCCTGGCCACCCTGGCTTGATAATGAGTCCGCCAGAGGGTGACCCGCAATGTAAGAACCAGTCCTCTTGTGGTTTCAGCCTCCTACCCTCCCCTGCACATGCCTACTGCACATCTCCTCTGTTGCCCACCTGTCCAGTGTCCAGGGTGAGGCCCAGGGCACAGAATTCTCAGGAGGCAGGCACTGGTCCAGGGTCTCTGGTGAGGACAGAGAGAATACCAGACTGCCTTCAACATGGTGGGTGCTCCATTGGTGGAAGCCCCATTTTTGTTGTTTCTGAAATCCCCCAAAAGGAGCTAGGGAGTGTCAGAACTAGGATTTGAACCCTCTAGCCTCTGGCGTACAAGCTCATGTCTTTTTTTTTTTTTTAAAGATTTTATTTATTTGACAGACAGAGATCACAAGTAGGCAGAGAGGCAGACAGAGAGAGAGGGAAGCAGGCTCCCTGCTGAGCAGAGTCCGATGCAGGGCTTGATCCCAGGACCCCGGAATCACGACCTGAGCCGAAGGCAGAGGCTTTAACCCACTGAGCCACCCAGGCGCCCCCAAGCTCATGTCTTAACCTAGCCTATGGAGAAGGAGAGAGGCTCCCCCTTCTACCAAGACACTAAGTGTTCCTCGCTCCCAGAATGTTGTCCCTACATCCTTTCCTCACTGAACATACATGTCATTCTCCCACCAAGAGGTGGAGTGGATCACCCACCCACTTTGGATCTGGGTTGGTTTGTAACAGCTTTGACCAACAGAACCTGGCAGAGGGGATGCTTGGCCAGGTCCAGGCCTAGTCTTTAAGAGGACTGGGAGTCTCTGATGGAATGCTCACACCTGGGAAGCCAGCACCATGCAGGAAGTTGAACTATATAACCTGGCACTGCTATGTTCTGAGGAAGCCCAAAGAGAGCAGAAAGCAATGCCTGCCCACCTCACTGTCCCCAGCATCCCAGCTCAGGTGCCTGACATATGTCATGGACATTTCAGCCCTTGTAGATCCCATACAGAGAAGAGCCAAGACCTCAGACATGTGGTTCCACTAGGGCCATTCCAGCCACCTCCAGCTTGTCAAGCCACCCCAGCTGAGGCCCCAGACATATAGACCAGAGAAGGACCATATCCTTTGGGCCCTGCCTAAACCACTAGTGTCCTCCTGAGTTCCTGAACCATGATCATAATTAAATGGTTGTTTACACCACGAGGTTTTGAGGTGACCAGTTACACAGTGCCAGGTGATCAGAACTATGGGAAAGCAGCATGACTAGACATGCTCATTGACCTGAGCCCTTGTGGTACAGGAAGCAGAAGCTCAGTGGTTGGAGAAGGGACGGATAATACCAAGCACATAGTTTAATTTCAGAGCAAATGCCCAGGACTGTTTCCTGGGGTAATAGACAGGACAACTTAATCCAATGAGAGGAATTTACTCAAATGTAAATCCCTCTTTTCAAGCTTTCCCAGTGAAGGTCTCTACTTTGTGGCTTCCACTCTCCTGAGGCCAGACTTGAGAAGGTCTACTGGCTAAAGGGGTGTTGGTGTAGGTGGTACCTGAGCCTACTTCCCCAGGGTCACTGACACCCCCACTGTTCCTCAGACAAATGCTCAACCCCCAGACCCCAAGGAAGCCTCTCCTCCTTCATAACCACGTTTCCTCAGATACCCAGTGGGGACCACATGCACCCTCATCCAGGTGCGTGGAACCCCTCTTCCTGCCATGAAGAGAGACAGATTCAAAGATCCAGAGACAGAGAAAGAATCCGACCACAAAGATGTAGAGGCAGAGACACACAAAAAGAGACAGACAAATGGAAAAAGAGACATACGGGGGGGGGGGGGACAAATACAGAGGGAGGGACAAAAGAGAGTCTGAGAGAGACAGAGATGGAGAAAGACAGGAAACAGAGAGAAAGAGCGGGAAGAGATAGCAAGAGATAGAAAGGTAGAAGCAGAAACCAAACGAAAGAGGGGATGGAAGCAGTGAGCGAACTCTAGAAGAGAGGAGAGTGAGAAGGTTCTGGAGACCAAGGGGGAGCTGCTCCATTTCCCCACACACCAGCTTTGCCCTCCTCCCCTCCCTGCCCCCACTACTGGTAGTTCCTGTCCCCCAACCCTGGCCCCATCTCAGCTCTCCACTGGCTTGTCCCAGCACTTCCTGCACGACTGCCCCAGGTTGGACCTGGCTGGGTCCAAACCTCCTAGTGTTACTCACTTTACCCACAGCACGTCTCCAGACCCCTCAGACCCCAGAGGTATGACCTCATCTCCTGGAGACAGAGGGCTACCCCAAGGAAATCCTAGCAAGCTGCCCTTACCTCTGACTTTCTCTGCCTCATGAAAGCCAGTCCCAGGGCAGGGACTCCCCCCTTCCCCCCCCCACCTCAGCCCCCCCATCACCCCATCCACCCTCCATGGCTCCAGGGTTAAGTTCCCTGGGGCACAGCAGCTGTGGGCTGACAGAGACAGAGCCACAGTAAAGGGCAGCAAGGGGTTCTGGTTAGGAGGGTCCAGAAAGCCACTTCCTAGGGTCGGTCTCCACCTCCCCCTTTCCCTCCCTCTAGCCGAAGGAGGTGTAAAACCAAGAGGGTCCCCCTGAGCAGGCTCCATAACTCAGCCAGCCAGCGGAGGCCGATATTTAAATCATAGCTTACTTTGCTTTGTGTGAGGGAATTTATTAGCCTACCACATAAATGTTTTATTCATTAGGCTGTGTAAATAATGCATGCCTGTTTCCATGGAGACTTAACCCTTTCACTCCCAGAGCCCTGGCCTGCCCTGGCCTCCCCACCTTTGTATTATCTTGCTACTCCCCTGGTTCTGAATCGGCACAACAATAAGACCACCAACAATACACAATAATAATGATCATTATTATTACTATCCATCATTTACTAAGCCCTCTAGGAGTCAGACACTGTGCCCAGCTTTTTACCCCCATGGTGTCACCATCACACATACTGCCATCTCCCCCCGTTACAGATGATAAGACTGGAGCTCAGGTGGGAGGAAACACTTGTCCAGGGTCACACAGGGCAGGTATGGAGCTGGGATTCATACCATATATTAGTGACACCAAAGCCCAGCTGTTTAGACTCTACTCTCCTCTTCTCTGCCCAGCCCAGTTCCCCCACTCCTCAATGTGCAGAGAGGCGGCTTAGGGGCGCCTTGTAGGCAGGACTTCTCCCCCTGCTCAGTCTTGCTCTGCCAAAGGCAAGATGAGCTCTCTCTCCGTAGCCCTGTGGAATCCCAGCCTCCCAGGGCTGAAATTACGGCTGTCAGCCAGATCCACCCCTGAGAATCAATGTGTAAACTGAGATCCAGAGTGGCATAGGACTTGTCCAAGGTCATACAGCAAATCCCAGCAGAGCTAGACCTCAAACCCAGGTTCTCTCCTCATGCCCTATGCTGCCTCTTCTAGAACCTTCTGAGGTCTAAAGGGGACAGTGCTTGCCCCTTACTTTACAGATAGAAACTCTGAGGCATTGAGGTTGAGAGCCTGGTGCAGGGTCACTAGCAAATTGGCAAGGAGAGCATGCTGGAAGTCCTGGGAAGGCCCCTTGTTCCACCCGGTCACAACTCACAGCTCTGCTCAGTGAGCGCGCTCATGCCCAGGCCTCCTTTGCCATCTCAGCTGCTTGGGAGGCAGCTTCCAATGGTGCCTGCATGGCCCCTGATGATTGCAGTGACCAGAGGCCACCAAAGCTCCCATGACCATTGTTGGGGACAGCCTGATCCCCCCCCCCCAACTTTCTGTCTGAAAACAGCAAAATTATATGTGAATCCAGAGCTGCTTGTGAAGAAACAGCCCAACCCACTGGCGCCTGCGAATCACACCCTTAAATGTTGCTGTCCTCGCTTTTCTCCAGCCCAGATGTGGGCTTGAAGTCCTCCTTGATTCACTGAACATGACACTAGAGCCTGGGAATCTGGCCAGGACTGAGGTAAGCCCTTGAGCCTTTCATCTTAACCACTCCTCAAGCAGCCCTAGGAGGGGTACCTGGTTTGTCTCGCTTTCAGAGGAGGAATTTCAGGTTTACAGAGCTGGAGAAACCTGCCTGGGTCACACAGCTGGCAACTGGCAATCCTTGGAGCTTAACCCAGGTTGGAGCATCTGTCTGTCCTCCTTGCCCATCCCCTCACAGATGCAGCCCAGAGAGCGGAACATGGGCTGCTGGTGGGCAGAAAAGACCATTGCATTCTTGGTAGGGAAGTTGTTTTCCTTTTAAGTGTCTTCGGACCTTCTGCCCCGGTCAAGAAGAAAGTCTCTGTCAGGTGCCGACTTGTGGAATGCCACTCGAACCCACAAATCGCTCTTATTAACAGAGATTTCGACCCAGAGTTGGAGCCCTCTGCAGGCTGCAGGAACCAGCTGGAATTTAATAACGCTATTGCATTTTCATTACAGTTATTTTTATGGTTGCCTCTGTTCATAGCAAGTAATCCTGGTTTTCCACTTAATAACAATAAGGGTAATATTATATCTAAGACCTAGATGGGTCTTACAATAGGTCTGGCTTTTGAGCTTTGTATATTTTCACTCATCAAATCACCAGAAGACCTTATGGGGTAGAATCATTGTTGTCCCTTACGAAGAGATAAAGAAACCGAGGCGTGGGATGCCAAGTTCTGTTCCCAAGTCGCCCAGCTAGTTAAGTGCCTGGGGTGAATTGAATCTTTCGTAACCATAGTGCCTCTCCCAGTAAGGTAAATTTTCCTCTTCAAATACGTTATTTAAAAAGTGAAAGGTCCATTTGTAATATGCACTAAGAAAATAATCAAACGCGGAGTCTGTGGATGTGCCAAAAATTGAAAAGATGTTTACAAACTCAGCACTGAGAGGAGGCTTACATACGACGTCATCCCCCATAAGCTCCACCCCCTTGGCTTGCAGCCAATGAGAACAAGACCTAGCATGGGACTGCCCGCAGGTGGAGCACAGAAGTGGTCAGCTATCCTGAGTCCAATGTACAGGGGGCGAGGGCAGAGTGATGCCCAGCAGACACCGTCTTGCAGACACCTCCCAGCTCCCCAAACGTAGGTCCTATCCTTGTGCCCATTTTACACGGGAAGGAACTGAAGCACGTAGGCTTAAGCACCACACCCTCTCTCATCAGTCCCCAGGGCACAGAGCCAGGATTTGAAGGTTGGCAGTCTGGTTTCAGAGCCCTGACACATGACCGCTAGGCTACATGGCTCAAGTCACCCAGTGGTTGCATCAGCAGAGCCCCTAGAGTCAGCTTGTGCCCGTGGCCATTCCTTTTTTTTTTTTTTTTTTAAGAATTTACTTATTTATTTAACAGAGAGAGAGATCACAAGCAGCCAGAGAGAGAGGGGGAAGCAGGCTTCCCGCCGAGCAGAGTGCTTGATGTGGGGCTCGATCCCAGGACCTGAGATCATGACCTGAGCTGAAGGCAGTGGCTTTAACCCACTAAGCCACCCAGGAGCCCCTGCCCGTGGCCATTCTTCCTCTGGACATGTCCTTCATTCCAGCCAGTGAATTCCCATTCATGCTTTATCTGCTAGGAGTGGACTAAGAGTTTTCAAAGAAAAGAATTATGCTGAATTATGCAAAGAAAAGAATTATGCTGCTTGCTTCCTCCCTTGACTGGGAGGAATCAGCTTCATGGGGTCTGTTCATGATTTCTGTCCAACACTTGGTGACCTCAAGTGCCAGGTGCAAGACGAATGGGCCAGTATCAGGACAAGAGTGCGGGGAGCGAGGCACCTAGGAGGCAAAATGTAAGGAAGCTTTCCCTCACCCTCAGGGGCTAATCATGCGTTTGCCTGTAACAGTGAGGGTTTCCTTGCATTTCTCACCCTGGGTGCTCACTCTTATGCCCCAGGCATTATCTTGGTGTCTCCAGTGGATCACTTTCATGGGCATGACCCACATTTCCCTGGCATAGCCCCTGTACCTCCACGTGCACACTGGTAACTCTGGAGTTTTTTGGGGGGTGGGGGGAAGTGGCGCAATTTCCTGAGATCACCCATCACACTCTCCTGTTCAGCCCTGCTGAAGTTTGTGTCCCTGCCAAGGGGCTGCCCCTGATGCCAACAATTCTGCAAGCCCTCCTGGCACCAAAGGATCCCAGCATCCCCTGTAACCCTCAGTGAGCTGAAGCCATGCCAGGCTCATGCACATTTGGAAGAAAGGGTCTCTCTGGGCCCACACAACACAGCCAATGGCCCAAGTCACCAGCAGCCCCATGGAACTGGTCCTTCAGCTCCTACCTGGATGTCACCTCTCCATAGCTCAGCTGTGAGTCCATGGTGACCAGAGGTGACAGATACTCTTGTCACTCACCCTCACCCTATTCATACCAACCTCCACCTTCCCCTTAAGGCTACTGATACAGGCCCAGGACATACAGGCTTCAGACACACCCAAGAGTACACACATCACCACCACACACTCACTCAACCATTTACCAAGTGCTGTAGACTCTGTTCTAGGCATAGCAACTCCTGGGGACAAAATGGTACTCTCCCCATTTTATAGAGATAACCCACCAGAAAGGGCCAAGAACTTGTCCCAGGTCAGAGCTCTTAAGTGGTGGAGCTCAGGAGCAATCCAGCCCTGATTCTACTGCATCTACTATTTGTGATTGAGAATGAGAATCAGCCTGACGCCAGGTTCCCTTAATCAGTTGGTCTTCTCAGTGATGCAAAGCCATGCTCTTCTCTCCAGGGAGTGTGAGAACCCCCAAGCCCTCTGAGCCAGCAGAATCCAGGAACTCCCAGAATTCTGTGCAATTGCCAACCTCCTCTTCAAATCTTCTTGGGGCATGCACACCCCCACCAGTTCCTCCTTCTATCCCAGCAGACTCTACCCACCACTACATTTCCCCACCAGCTCAATTCTAGTTTCTGACTCAAGTCTTCAGCTCCCTAACTGAGTCTGGAAAATCAGCCCATAGAGGACCCAAACACCTCCCAGACCCCCAGAGAGGGCCACAGTCGCACCTCTCAACCCTGCTGCACAGTCCTTGCTCTGCTGTCCCATTGTGCTGCGGGGACTTAACAAATTTGGCCCCATGTAGTCTTTGGACCAACCCTGATCATGGTAGGAGCAAATCTGGGGGCCCAAAGTATCAGAGCACCTTATCACTATCAATGAAGTCTCAGTGGGAAGGTCCATCCTGAAGCCTTCCTGGCCCACTATGTCAGCCCTACAGATGTGACCAGTCCCCATCTGTGTTTCTCTGCCCAGCACTTCAGCTTTCTGCTGGGCATGGCACACTTTCCTCTCCCTGGTGAGCCCAGGAGTTCTGGCTCTGACTCTGCCTCCTTATCTCATTCCCAGGAGGCACTTAATAAACATTTGCTGAAGTGAGAGGAAGGGAACTGGGTGAAGGAAGATTAAGGCACCTGTCCTGGCTCAGTGCCTTCTCCATCCCAAAGCTAGACAGTATCCCATCGCTTGGAGCAAACCTGTTTATTGGCCCCTGGTCGCACCCTCAGAGCTCACCTAACTATCACCTAATAGCTGTCTCACACCATCTCACCCACCTGGAAATTGCCATTAGTGGGAAATCCGTTCTCCTCAAATGAACTTGTGCTTCTTTCAACCTAGAATACTTGGCCCAATCTTCCTTCTCCATTTGTCTGGCTCTTTCTTAATCCCTTACATCTCTGCTTAAATTCCCTGAACCCACCCACAATCAAAATCTGGCCTTCCGATTATATGTTTTGATAGCTCCTTGAAAAAAAATATACATATATATATACACACACACACATATATATATATTATATGTATTGTATGTATGTATATATATATACATATATATATATAATAGCTATCACTGTTTACCAGTGGTTCCTGGAGTGGTTGTTTGATTAATGACTTACTCTGTGAGGTTACCTCCATACCAGTTGCAATCCCTGGCATGTAGTAGGCCTATGGGAAATATTTGATGAATGAATGAGTGAAGAGCTGCCCATAAGACCTCAGCCCTAGAAACAGTGTCTGAATAGCTATACCCTAAAGTCAACCCAAGAGGCACCACCAGAAATATTTACGCCAAGATCTTGGGTAAGGCCAGCACCTATGGGACAGCTTTTCCAAGCCAGAAGGAGCAGCTTTGTCCCAGCCCTGGAACTCACAGTTCTGACCACTCCTGAGATGGCCTCACTGCTGGGATGGTTCTTGGGGTCGTGGTCACCCACTTGCATTCCTAATTCCTAACTCAGGTACTATGTAGACCCAACCCTTATTCCCAAGGTGTCAAAGTTACCCTCTGTACTTGTTTCCCAGTTCCCTCCTTCTGACTACTACTCTTAGTCCTCAGTAAGACATTGCCAGGGTCTCAGGGATCCCCTTAAGAGGTGTCATGCCTGAAATTGTGTCCCTCAAAAATATATATTGAAGTGTTAACACCTGGTGCTTGTGAATATGGCATTATTTGGAAATAGAGCATATGCAGATGTAATCAAGTTAAAATGAATGATACTGGACTGGGGTGGACCCTTAATCCAATTTGAGCCTCATCCTTACAAGAAGAGGAGAGAAATTGCTACAGGAGGACAGAGGCAGAGAGAGGAAAGACGCAACAGCAAGCCAAAGGGTGTCAAATATTGCTAGCAGATTCCAGAAGCTGCAAGAGGCAGGAAGGATTCTTTCTTGCAGCCCATAAAAGGAGCATGGCCCTACTGGCACCTTGATTTCAGACTTCGGAGTGGTGAAAGGATAAATTTCTTTTGTTTTAAGCCACCAAATTTGTGGTGCTTTGTTAGTTTTGCCCCAGGAAACTAATGCAGATGACTTCCTGTCCCTGTGGGTCACAGGCCAGGAGCTGCCATGGAGAAAGGCCTTGTTCTTAGCCAGAGCCAGGCATGCATGCCCCTGGGTGCAGAGCTGCTCAGGAAACGGTTCCTCACAGTAGTACATCAGGGAATGGCCTGAGGTCAGCACGTCTCTGAGCTATAACATGCTATGAGCCTGTCTCTCCAGAGACCACACCATCTAGATGCAACACCAGCTGCATGCCACCCCCACAACCACCACCAGCAGCCTCTTTGCTCAGCATCTCACAGAAGACTTCAGCTCTTGGGCCAAGCTACCAGCTACAAAAAGCAGAGAAATTCGCAAGAGGTGTTTCTGGGAATGGAAGGGGCAGGACTTAAGTTTGGTACAAAGGGATGAATTTCAATATTATCAGCAACGCCTACTGAACATGTACTCTGAACATCAATCTATTGAACATCTACACTTTGCATGCGCTATCCGAGTTCCTCCTCTCGTGGGTATGGATCGTCATCCCCTCTCTATACTTGAGCAGACAGTGGCTCAGAAGACTTTGGCTCAAGTTCCCAAGTTGATTGTGATAGAATCAGAATTCAGATCATGTTGAATTGACTTCTCTGGGATAAGAAGGATACCATAAGGAGACTTTGGTCTTGGACATCATGAATACACATGAACTGAGATAGGTCAGTAACTCAGGACAAGAGGTCATCCTCAGAGATGAGCTCAGAAGGGCATGGCATGGACCAGCAGTGGGGCTGCCTACATCAGAGCCTGCTGTCTCCAGCCTCCCAGCTGTCCCTGAGGCTCCACCCTGCCCAGGCCTAAGCCAGTAAATGGCTGACCCAGTGGCATACCTAGGCCTTCATACCTAGGGTAGTGTTAGGAAGCCATGACTCTTTCATGAATCTCGTGCTCCACCCCATTAAATATATACCCATGAGCTTCAAACTGAAGTCTCCAGGTCTCTCCCTGACATCCCAGTTTGCCATGTTGGGCTCCTTCTGGAGTCTCGGGCTGGCATCTGCCTGGTTTTCCATAGCCAAATACCCCTGGTCTATGCCTGAGACCACTCCACTCCTGGCATCTGCCCAGGCCACTTTGGTCTTTGTAGTAGACTATCTATGAATTTGAACATAGCAGACAAGTCTAGATGTGTCTGTCCAGCTCACAATTCCTTACTCTAAAGTTGCCTTCCAGGAACGGGCCTGGGAGCCATGTTCAAGACACAGTAGAGTAGGGGCGCCTGGGTGGTTCAGTAGGTTAAGCCTCTGCCTTTGGCTCAGGTCACAATCCCATGGTCCTGGGATCGAGCCCCACATCAGGCCCTCTGCTCAGCAGGGAGCCTGCTTCCCCCACTCTCTCTCTGCCTGCCTCTCTGCCTACTTGTGAACTCTATCTGTTGAATAAATAAATAAAATCTTAAAAAAAAAAACACAGTAGGGTGTAGTGCTCAGACGCACAGAGGTTACAATCAGATTGCCAAGTTCAAAGTCCAGCTCAACCACACACTACTTGTGTGACCTTGGGCATGTCATTTAAACTCTCTGTGCTTCATCTGTACAGGGAGGTCAGTAACTGCAGCGCCCGTCACAGGAATGTCGTGTGAAATAGAGGAATTATATATAAGCACTTGAAACAGTGTGTAGTAAGCACTCAATAGGTGTTGGCTGTTACCATTACATCATTGTAATTATTGTCATCCTCGTCATCAATATTATTATTACAATGGCTCCAGCCATAGCTGAGTGGGCCAAAGATGAACACCTGACCTAGCCTGGGCCAATCAGGTTCTCAGTCCCAGGAACATGGGACTTGTGCCCAGGACAGAGGGACAGAAAATGGTCTAGGTTTGCCTGGCAACATGGAAATCCAGAATTCTCAGCCCATTTGTCCACAGGCATGGAGAATCAAGTACAGAGAGAATGAACCAAAAGCACACAGAGATATTCAACTCAGAGGCCATTTGGCTCCTGACAGAGAAGAAAGATGAAGGGTGAGTCTTCCTGGGACCCAGTGGCTCTCTAAACTTTCCTCAGGAGGTACCGTCTGTCCTTGGACTCTTGCAAAACACCTTGGTCCCTGAAGAAAAAAAAAATCTCCTTTGAGCCCAAGCCAGATAGAATGGGTTTTGTTACCTGAATCTGAAAGGTAGACATCATCCCAGATCTATAAAAAAAAAAAAAAAGAAAGAAAGAAAGAAAGAAAGAAAGAAAGAAAGAAAGTGAACAATGTTGGGAAAGAATAGGAGTCCTACTGGTGTGGCCATGTATGCATGTTTGTATGTCATGTTTACAGGGAAAACAAAGCCCTGATGTATCATCCATCCACTCTGGTTGGTTTTCCTGGCAAATGTAGGTCCACAATGTCCCAGAAGCGGCTCAGGGAACATCTCCCTGCTGAAGGGGTGGGAGTAGATGGACGTCCAGCAGCACACCACTTCTAGGTTAGCTTGGAATGATCATACAGCATCTTCAAATGGCCCCAGTTCCCATTCTGCCTCTGGCTGGCTGTGTAACCTCAGATGCATCACCTTTCCTCCTTCAACCTCGGGTATCTCATGTTCATTGTGAATAATATATGTCCTGCCTGCGTCTCTCACAAGGGAGACTCGGGGAGAGGGCAAGGGGCTCAGTGGGGACTATGCCTCATGGATGGAAAGGGAGGTGACAGGTCATCCAAAAGAGAAATTTCTCCCCATACTCCATGGGATCATCTTTCCTGCACTGCTAGCTTCCTCAAAAGCCACTGCTCTCACCCAAGGGAGCCCCAAGCCCACCTCCAGAGGAACTAACAGAACCTATAAACTTTGGGATCCTGAGAACAGGGGTAGGAGCCCTTGCCTCATATGCCTTCACTGAGGGTCACCAAGTGGCACCAAGAAGACTCAACACCCTGTCTCTACAGGCCAAGGCAGGGCCTAGCAAATAGGAACAAAGTTATCCTGGGTCTCAGATCATGTGATAAGGTTGTGGGAGGCCTGCAGATCCATCCCTCTGTGTTTGGGTAAACTGATTCTCAGCCAGAGACTCTCTACCCAGAGAAAATGGCTGGATCAGGGACCATCTCTTTGGGAAGAAGGGTAAGCATGTGACTGTCCATGTGGGTCTGATTTCTTCCTCACTCCTCTCATGCCTCTGAATCCAATCACCAGTGACCTCCATAGGGCCCCTAACATTTTTCAGCTCCTATCTGATTTTTTTGCAACATTTCACTCTAGCAACCACTTACTGGTTTCTGAAACACTCTCTTTCCCTGAGTTCTGTGACATCACATTTTCCTGTACTCCCCCCTCCTCCGTGCTGCTTCTTTTCTGTCTCCTGGAATTTTGTCAACGGCTGGTTGTCCTCCAGGTACTGTCTCTAGGACTCTCCTCTCTCCACACACTCCCTGAATGGTTTCATCAGTTCTCTTGGCTTTTCCCCCAACTTGAGCGCCAAGGATACCCAGATCTGTCTCCAGAGCAAACCATCTATGGGGCTGCAGGTTTCCAGCAGCCTCCACCACAGCCACCCATGGTATCCAGAGGCTCCACAAACTCAGTGAACTTGACACTGAAATTTTCCCTGCTATTAAAGAAGGATCACTTGTTCCATTTCTCAGCGAATAATGTCCTCTAGTCTCTTCGTCTCTCCTGTAATGGACACCCCATGATGTCTCACTCTCTCCCCTGCAAATAAAACCGATTAGTTAGTCTCATCTCTTCTACCTTTCAAGCATCTTTCTAAGCTGCCTATCTTCCCATCCCCTCATCAATGCCTCAGTTCAAAAGCATACTATTGCTCACCTGAGCCTTCCCATCAGATGTCAATGCTAAATAAATCTTTTAAAATAAATTTATCTAGTTTAAAGTCTAAAATATAAGAATTAGGCCCGATCTGACCAGAGTCAGGAACAGCTCAGAGTGTAAATCAGACCTCACATCTCAGCCCAGATCTCAGAAGCTAGAGCTGATGTCTAGAGTCTAGAGCAAAATTCTCTCCTAAAACTCAGAGGGGGAAGCCTAGTACCCCACACCCAGCCAATTTTTTAGTCTAAGGAGTCACATATGGCTCAACCCCTTCCACCAAATCCCTTATTTTATTTTTCTCAAAGAAAAACAAGTGTCGATGGGGAGAGGGTTAACAGTTTATTCTATTTTTTCTGAGTGATTTTATCACTGTCGTTAGAACATTCATTGAAGTAAGTGAGGAATCCATCACAGGCTGACAGCAGTGTGCAGACTAATGGCTGTTAGATGGTAATAATTTTTAATATGATTTTTATTTCACTTAATTTCATATGTGCTTGACAAAAGGTCCCCAGTCACTGGGGAGCAGTGCGGAACTGGGAATATGCTCACAGGAAGGTCTATTAAGCCAGGTGCTGGAAGCATTTCAAAGAAACAACTTTGCCATTCGGGGGAAAGTCAGAAACTTGGTCAGGTGAAGGGAGCTGGTTTCTGGCACAATGTTAGTATCACACCCCACTGACACTGGCATATCTATGTCTCACAATACCATGAATCAGAGGGACAGGCACTTAAATGATGGGAATGCCCACATTCATGCACACAATCATGCCAAGGCATAGATGGACATAGATGTACCCCACCTTGTGAGGTACATAGACAAGCAATCACACGCAATGAGCTACACTCTTAAGTTTTCAAGAAAAACACAAACTAAGCACAGATTGCACACATACACATGCATATTGCAAGGCAAATAGAGAAAGACCGAGACTCATTCTTCGGTATGACATAGAGTCTCATCCAAAGAGCCAGTGTGTGCTTGCACCCGCTCTTATTCTCTCTCTCTCTTGCTCACACACACACACACACAGAGAATCACATAAAGAAAACATACAGATTTATCCCTATAGGGAGTCACATCTCACACACATAAAAATAATCATATACAAAATATCTCTGACAGTCACTAAAATAGACACTCACATCCTACTGGGTCTGTCCTATGGCCTGTTAATGGACCATGAAATGCTTTTGGGTTTTTCTAAAAATTGTTCTTAACTATTAGAGGAAGTGTTGGGGAGGGCAGCCCTTGTGCCCAAAGGCAAACCTCCAGAGGTGGCCATAGGGACAGGGGGAAAAGAAAGTCATGTTTTGTGTAACCTCAGCTTCCCAGCATTCCAGGAGCTCCTGGCAGGAAACAAGGGCAAGCTGACATAGGGATAGGTAAGGATGAAACCATATCTAACTACAGCCCATATCTAAAATATTCTGGGGTAGAGTAGGCAGGGTCTCAGGGCATTGCTGACTTGAGACATCAGATGCCCTCCCATATGTATACCAGTTTAAAGTAACCCAGCCCAGATTCCCAGGTTCTGGGGGGGAGGATCCTATAAGACTTCTATGTGGGGATTCCAACCTTAGGAAGCCAGGCTAGTTTTGGAATTGATCTCACATCAGCAGGAACTTGAACCAGAATGAGGGCTTAGCCTAGAAATCAAGTGGTCAGTGGAGAGAGAAGTGGGAGGAGGGAAAAGAAACTACAGTTCATCAGTCCTACAGTTGTCTATTCACTAACCTGACACAGAAATAGAGGAAAGATCATAAATCCCCTGGGCAGGTGAAGAAAGCCCTCACTGTCACACCTTACTGATTCCTTCTTGCTCTAAAACAAGGTCTAGAAGAAGCTGAAAAGAGCTGACAGGGCCCCACCTCTCCTTGGCTTCCCCTCTGGAGGAAGACTAAAACAATAAAACAGCGTCCCACAACACACAGCTTGCTGTGCCAAGGTATTGTACAGGCCTGACCACAAATCTGTGCAGGGACTGCTTGCTGATGAACTGTCAGCATGCTGTTCTCTCAGCTTGACTCTGAGAGGGGCTGTCATGTGGTATTAAGAGAGAAGACTCTAGCGTCAGTCTGCCTGAGATTAAACCTCACCTCTGCCCACTCATTAGTTTCGTGAACTTGGGAAAACTGCTTAACCTGTGGCTCTGTTTCTGCACCTACAGAATTGTAGTAGTAAGTCCCTACCTCACAGGTAATTGTAAAGATTAAGTGAAAGAGACTAGCCTTCAGAAAAGGTTACCTACTATTATTATTTCCTACAAGTTTCTCCTAGAAAGAGTGGGAAATGCCTTCTCCCATGTTTTCTTAGCATAGAGGGGGAATTCTTGAAGGCTGGGGAAGTCATCCCATGAGGTCACGCTTCCTGAGACTGCCTGAAAGCTATCAGCACCGTGGACAGCATCAATTCTCTATCCATGGTGCTGAATTGTGCTTTCTTCGGTGTCTGCACCACATGCTTTCTCCTTCCATATTCTAACCAGGAAGTCCAGAGGGACATTTATCTGGATATTGAGACTATAAGAGATCAAAGTTATTGATTCCATGGAAACTCTGAATCTGAAGAGATTCTTTTATAGAGAAGACTGCTGAGTGGTCCAGAGGCAGCTTTAATCATTTGCCCTGGGGGCATCTCCAAGCTCCCTTTCCCTGGATGGTCATCCCAGGCCAGGACCTACTGAGAAAAGACTTAAAGAGGAAGTCTTTATCCCACATTTATTGAGCATGAATGGTGTTCCAGGGTCTGTGCTAAGCCCTTGACACACATTATTCCAGTTAATCTCCAACAAACCAATGAGGTAGGTATTCTTATCATCTCCATTTTTGCAGATGAAAATTCTGATATTAGAGAAGCTAATGGTTCACTCAAGTTCACACAACTAGAGGTAGAGGAGCAGGATTCACACACATGTCTAGACTGTAAACCCCAGTAACTTTTCCTATCTTGATGATTTATGTGTCCATCCCCAGACCATGCAAAGAAGAAACTCTCAATGAATATTTGCTGAAAGGGTGAATAACTCCACAATCATTGTCCTAGCTTCTTTGGCTTCTGCTTCTCAGCTGGGAGATCTGGTTCAGCATTAAGATTTTTCTTTAGACACAGATACTCCCACATATTTCTACTGGCAGGACTTCTCCTTCCCACAGCCCCCATGGAGTCAGGCATAAGCCTCCATTGGTCCTCAGCAAGATCTGACCATCTCAAACCTCCCTAGATGAGAAATTAAAGGTCCTGAGATCTGGGGTGTCTGGGTGGCTCAGTTGGAAGAGCTCTTTATCTTAGGATCATGAGTTCAAGCCCCACATGTGGTGTAGAGAGGTTACTTAAATAATAAATACATACATGCATACATACATACATACATACATACAATAAAGGTCCTGAGATGTTGCTGTCTATATCCTAGATACTGTTGGTTAGACTACCAGGAGAGGCCCTGCCAACTTTGACTCTTCAGCTGAATCTACTATGGAAAGTAGTAAGTATTCCATAAATGGTGACCATTATCATTCCTATGGATCAACAAGATTGTCTCCACATTGATATCTGTAAGGGACAAATTCAAGCTAGTTTTCAAGGCGGAGGGAGGGCTTTGAGGGGAATATGGCCCAATAAAAGTACTTTCAACTCACAGAAAAAGAAAGATTCTGCTGGAGTCTCTATCTTGCAGTATATGAGCTCAGAAATTATTTCATAGACCCAAGACAAGAGATTCATATGTGGGCCATAACCCATCTATATATAGGTTGAGCCTTTCTAAAACCATGTGTACAAGTCTTCATGATGGAAGGTCAAATTCTAATTTCAAAGAGTGTAGTGAATAAGAGGTGTATCATCAACAAACAACAGTAACAAATTACTGTTCACTGAGTACCTACTATGAGCCCAGCACTATATTAGGCACAAGACACACAAAGTTAACCAGACAGGGTCCTTGCCTTCAACAACCTCAATGATAGACAAAAAAGAAATACAAGTCAAAGGGCAACTTATTCCAGACGAGTCTTTATCAGGGATGACTGAAGTAGAAAAGAATTGGGGTTCTCCCTGGGCTATATTAGCTGTTCCCTTGACAGCCTTCCCCAGATTCCACGTGGATCCACTCATCAGATGTCCCAGCCCCAGACAGCATAGCCAGATACAAGCAGTAAACTCTAGTGGCTTTTAAAGGCAAAGATTCAGAAGGGAGACTGCTTTTTTTTTTTTTCTAATCCTTGTTCTTCCACTTACTTTAGGTGTGTCTTTGTACAAGTTATTAATCTCTCTATGCCAAAATACTCTCATCTTCAAGTGAAATAATAAAACTTAACCTATCACAATGGGTGTTGTACAAATTAAATAAGTGAATGATTAGAAAGAGTATAGGACAGGGTTTGGAATATAGCAAGGCTATATAAGTACTAGGTACTGTTGTTGGTGTTATCCCAGCACACAAGCCAATCAGCAACCAGCACCAACTTAGGGGAGGCTGCACATGGGGCTCAGCCCCACAGCACTCCTGATTTTGAATTATTGTCTGCCCAAGCCAAAGGCAGAGCCCAATTAGAACCCTGTCTGCATCTCCAGATGCCCAGGCAACTTCCCTGTGCCTCTTTCTCTGAGGTTCCCGTGTATTAACTATTTTAGTTGCCATTAATTGGGTGCTTACTTTCCAAAATGCTTAGGATACATTACGCCACTCTACATCCTCACAATAACCCCTTTGAGGTGGGTGCTATTATGAGATCCACTTTTCAGAAGAGGATACTGAGGTTCAGGGAGGTTTAAATCCAGGCAATTGACTCCAGAATCCGAGCTCTGATCCATTAAGCTATAACACCTTTGTCCACAAAGAATGTAAGGTGGCCTTTCCCCGTTAAGTCTTCCAGCACTCCTCTATCCTTGGAACTTCCTCAACCCTCACCAAGTTGCCAAGTGGAACACAGTATCCCAAGTCCCCCTTCCTACTGTCCTCAAGATCCTGCTTAGTTTCAAATTTTGGTGCTGATGTTGGCGGGGTCCCTCTAGGATCCCAGATGCCATGACAAATATGGTATCCTAGACCATGGCTACCAAATCCCTCTCAAGACAGGTCCTGGACATCTGCTTTTTTCTGTTGTCATTGAGTAGGTAGCATCCCAAACTTCTTTCAGGCCCTCCTCCTCCTGTCAGAGTGACTCATTCCTCCAAAAAGGGATTCCTAGAACAGAGCTATGCTCTTGTCTCCAGGGGTATCTGAACTAGGAGGCTCTACAGAGACATTCCCTAAGGACACTGCTTCACACAACCTTTAAAATAGACATATCCTAGTTTTGGCCATCCATAGCTATTCCTCCTTAACAGGATGGGAACAAGGTTACCCAGATAGGAGTGGATTAGACTTCCTGTTCCCCGTCCACTCTGGTGGGTCTGGCTTAAATCCACCTTTTAACAACTGGGCACATAGCATGGCCTTTTCTGCTATGCCATCTGCTGCTACCCAACAGACACACATAAACACATACACACACAGGCACACAGATGCAAATATAGCTGGGTCAAATCCTAGCTCCCATCCCCTACCCTCTTAAGGGCAGCCCCAGTGGCTGGTGGAACAAAAGAGCAAGAGGTCCGAGGTATATCAGGAGAAACCACTGCTTTAGCAAGCCCCTCCTCTTCACTTGGTCTTTATTCCTACAGGCTTTACCAGGCCAACTAAGAGGCAATACAGTTTTGGGGTTAAAAGCAAGGATTTTGGAATCAGAGCTGGGTTCCAAACTAAACTGTCAGGGCACCTGGGTGGCTCAGTGGATTAAAGCCTCTGCTTTCAGCTCAGGTCATGATCTCAGGGTCCTGGGATCGAGCCCCCCATTGGGATGTCTGCCCAGCGGGGAGCCTGCTTCCTCCTCTCAGTCTCTCTCTGCCTGCCTCTCTGCCTACTTGTGATTTCTGTCTGTCAAATAAATAAATAAAATCTTTAAAAAAGAAAAACAAAACAAAACAAAACTGCCCCTCATAGTAAACTACCTAACCATATTGAACCTCTGTATTCTCAATTATGAATTGGGGTAAACAATACTTTTCTTCCTGGGCCACTTTGGGGATTAAATAAGATCACAAATGGGAAGATTCTGACCTCCATGCCCTTGGCGATAAAGGTTGAGAAGAGTTGTGGGCTCAGAACCCCCTAACCAGGGTCCCACCCATGCTTCTCATGACTCAGCAGGGATCATCACCCCATCAGAACAGTATGGCTGTTGGGATCCCCTTTGGGAAGCGCTTCCTGAAAAGTTTAAACATAGAGTCACCATATGGCCCAGCAATTCCACACCTAGGTGTGTCAAGAGAATCAAAAATATTTGTGTACTTGTACATAATACAAATGCAAACAAACACCTGTACCCAAATGGTCATAGCAATGTTATCGCAGTAGCCAAAAACTGGCAGCACCCCAAATGTCCATAGAATAACAAACAGATGAGCAAAATGGGACGTACCCATACAGTGGAATATTGTTCTGCAGTGAAAAGGAACAAAGTCCTAGCATATACTATGACACGAACAAATCTCAAAAGCATTCCACTAAGTGAAAGAACCCAGACGGAAAAGCCCACATGTGATGGGATTCCACTTCCATGGAGGGTCCAAACAAGGCAAATCCACAGAGACAGAAAGTAGATTAGTGGTTGCCAGGGGCAAAGGGCAGGGGAGTGGAGAGTGACTTCTTTAATGAGTATGGGAGTTTCTTTGGGGGATGATGAATACGTTCTGGAATTAGATAGTGATAATAATTGTAAAACGTAGTGAATAGACTAAACACCACTGAATGTACACTTTCAAAGGGTGAGTTTTATGGTATGTGAATTATGTCTTTAAAAAAAAAAAAAAAACTGGTTGGTGGAACTCTGAGCAGCAGTCAGTGGCCTGAAATTCCTCTCCGCCAACCCAGTTTGCCCTGCAGAGGCCTCAGATACTCCTGCATCGCAGGAGAAAGGTGCTTACAGCCCTGACCGCTGCTAGGGCCAGGTGCAGGCCCCGCTGGAGCCAACACCCCAGGAAGCAGCACAGATGGTCCATCAAGAAGAGCCTGAGCATCAAGAAGACCCACACTGAAATCCTAGCTCCACCACGGTCTTCTGACCTCAGACATTCGGTTTAACTCTCTCAGTATTCCTCCCCACATCGGTAAAATGGGAGGCAATCTATTGTGACCTATTTCAAAAAGTTGTTGTGAAAACCAACTAACACCATTAGGTAAATTGCCCCCCATGGGGCTAGACACATGGTAAGTGCTAAATACACGTGGGCCACCAATGTCACTGAACGCTCATTAAGTCTTCCAACGCCCTGAATGGGCAAGTGTTATGATCCCCATCTTAGAGCTTGTGTCATGCCCACTTCTGAGGTTGGGGGATGCTGGGATTTAGGTTCAGAAACCGTGGGGTCCACAGGGGACATACCTGAGGCAGAGAGGCCAGTGTGAGACAGTTGCAGACAAGCCTGTGAGAGAGGTTGGTGGCTTGGCCTGGGCAATGGTAGGAGGAATGGAGAGAGCAGTTGTGAGGACCATTTTGAAGAGAACTTGGCAAGACTGGGTGACCTCCCCCCAGCTGGGGGTGAAGGGAAAGGACTCAAGGGTGACAGACCATTCCCAGATTCTAGCTTGGGGACCAGATGTGTGTTGGGGCTGCCTAGGTCCTGAGTTCAGGGACACACCAAGAGGAAGCACCTGGAAAACCCAGGTCTGTGGGAGAGCTTAGGGCTATAAGCAGAGATTCAGGAACTGTTATGATGAAGGAGGGAGGATCACCCGCCCCCCCCCCCGCCCCGGGGAAGTGGGGAGAGAGGAGAGTAGAGGGTTGGATAACTGGCCCCTGGGGACAGCCTCAGTTTAAGAAGCCAACAGAAGACCAGGAACCCAAAGGTGCTAGAAGGCAATTAGGGAAGCAGGAGCTCAGCATAGGTACTGCAACATCATAGAAGGCACTAGAAGTCACAAAGAGAGGAGTCTAGGAGTGTCTGGGAAGCTGAGAAATGGGGGAGGAAGCCTGTGCATAAGAGCACAGGTTTCCCCTCAAGGGGGGGCAACCGGATCTACTGAGTGGCAGAGGGGGATTGAGGATAGTGAGCTGAGACCGGCCTGGCCAAGAGCCCCAGGACTGGGGTCAATGGGGAACGTGGGGGGTCGGGGAGTGGGCTTTTGTTTTCATGACTGGAGAGCCCTGAGGAAAGACGCTATGTCAAGGAGGCATTGATGGGTACTGACCAGCAGCTGCTCCCTTTTTTCCTCCTTGACCTTTTGAGCAGAGTTAGCTAGCCCCTTCCTCTGGGAGACCCCACGGCACTCTCTCCATCCATCCCTCTGTTACGGCGCTGATCGCCTAGGATGGGTGTGGCTGACTCTCCAAATAGAACACGAGCAGCGAGGGCTCAGAGCCTCTCGGGCACGTCTGCCGCCCTGGGGCCTAGCGTCGAAGAAAGGACAGCACGCCAGGCAGGCAGGCTCGCAAGAGACCAGACAAGGGGATGGACAAGCAGCCTAGCAGACAGACAGGCCAAGGAGCAGCTGGAAGAACAGCCACAGGGACAGGGAGGCAGGGAGCTATCTCCCCCTTCCCCTGGCACGGGGGGCTGACATGGCCAGGCCCGGAGCACAGATTTATCTCCCAATGCTGCCGCAACCCGCTATTGGATTTGTAATCACAGACTCCAATGTTCACGGGATAAATATACTAACAAACTAATTGTTTGTTAGCTCTGAGGTTGGAGCAATCAACACGTCCAGCATGAGATATGGGCCACTCGCCCGCTTGAGTTGAGGCCGCCCCAAGGCGCGGGGGCACCGCACAGGCCCCGGTGGGCTGCAGGCCCAGTGGGCACACCCAGGCCCGCACGGGCGGGAGGGCGTGAGCGTGCACTGGCACGTAGCCGTCGCGGCCCCTGCCTGGGCCTCATCAGTGGCAGACATAAACTAACTCGGTTCCTGGGGACCCCAGAGGAGCAGCAGGAACTGTTTGGTAGAGAATTATAGCTGTGGGTGAAATTAGATGTACTCTGAGCCCCAAGGCTGAGAGAAATAAAAAGCATTTTAAATGGAGTGTAGAATTCATATTCCTCAGTCACCTTCCAATAAATAAATCTTGTACCATTTTTTTCTGTAAACAGTGGTTACACTCGGCTCTTATTGTCTCCACGTTCCGTATGCCAACTGGCCAGGAGTGGGAAGGGAGAAACCAGGGAGTGCCTGAGGTGTGGGGCCCTAGAACTAGGAGGGCTACCCTGGAGATGCCCCCCGACTTTAAGGAAGTGTCAGGCATGTCCCCCCTCATCATAACCCAGCCCTGGTCACCCCTCTGGGATCCCCAAGGCAGAAGACCTGAGATGGAATTCCCAGGCCCCAAGTTTTGAGACCTAGGGGTCCAGGGCTGGAGAACCATGGGGGACAGTGTGGCTCCAGTTCTGTGGGTCCCCTGTCCCTGGGAATCCCCTGGGGCTGGCAGCTGGGGTGGGAGCTGGGTGGGGGGGGGGTCCTGCTGGCCTCGCCCATGGCAGCTTTTGTCCTCTCTGGTTTTCTTTTTAAAAGCCTTCCATGTACAAAAACGATGCCTCCTTATGGCGAAGGGTGTGGAAAACACAGAAAATCATCAAGAAGAAAAGTACCACATGCAATCTTACCACCCTGAAAAAAGAAAAGAAATCACTGTTGATATTTTGGTTTGTTTCCTCCCAGACTGTCCTCAGTGTGTATATGCCCATAAAGAAGTAGATGTTTCACAATATAGAAAGAATCCCTACATTCATGACGTGCCCAACGTGCACCAGGACTCTTCTAGGCATTTTGAATGTATTATCTCTGAGTCTCACAATAATCCTGCAAAAAAATTCATATTAAATATTAATACTAACTTGGATCATGAAAGGAAAAAAATATTGGCTCACATTTATTTGGCACTTACTGTGTACCTGGCCCGTTCTGCTGAGCACAAAGCTGCAGAACGTTGGATAATCCCCTCCACGGACACAAGCGTGGGAGGCAGCCTGTCGCTACCCCCACCCTAGGGAAGGAATGTGTTCAAGGCCACAAAGAAGGTGAGTGGCAGAACCACACGCAAACTCGGGTTTGTCTGACTCTGAGTGTGACCTCAGTCACCCCTAATCCCTACCTTTGCCCGCTAAAGCCAGACCACCATGGAAGGTGCCTGACTTCTCCATTTGTCCATCTTCTCTCCCACTCACTCCAGCCATTCTTCTAAATCTGAAGGAATTGTTCACTTCCTGTGGCCTGCGACTGAGGGTTCCACGCCTGCCCTGCCATTGCCCCACCAGTTCGCAAACACAGGCAGCAAGAAAACTGGCGAAGAGTGTGTGTTTGGGCGCAGACAGTCATGGCTTCAAGCCCACCCAGCCTCTTATTAGCTGTGTGTCCTTGAGGAAGTCACTGTGCTTCTCTGGGCCTTATAAGTCCTTAGCCAGAAGATGGAGATACTAAATATAGTTACTCTACAGGGCTATTGTGAAAACCAAATGAGATCATTTTAGAGCACTGAGTACAGTATCTAGTACCTGCTAAGGGCTCCCAAACTGACATGCTAGCTATCTTTCAAATTAAGAACAAGACACCAAAAAAAATTTTGAGAGAGGAAGGAAGGAAGGAAAGGAGGGAGGAAGGAAGAAAAGGGAAGGGAGGGAAAGGAAGGGAGGAAGAAAGGAAGGAATGAGGGAGGGAGGGAGGGAAGGAAGGGAGACCACAGAGCAAAAACAGGACACTGGGACATACACACCCACTCTCCCTCCTCTTCCCCCTTCTTTCTCCTCCTCCATTTAATTAGCCAGTGTACATGTACCCATTATACAGAATGCCAGGGAGCAGCGATTGAAAGTCAAAGGCTGACTTCTGAAAACCAAGGTAAAGAAAAGGATGGGGCGCCTGGGTGGCTCAGTCGTTAAGCTTCTGCCTTCAGCTTAGGTCATGATCCCACGGTCCTGGGATCAAGCCCAGCACTGGGCTTCCTGCTTGGGGGTAGGAAGCCTGCTTCTCCCTCTCCCACTCCCCTGCTTGTGTTCCCTCTCTTGCTGTGTCTCTGTCTGCCAAATAAATGAACAAACTCTTAAAAATGGAAAAGAAAAAAATAAGAAAAGAAAAGAAAGGGAGAAACTGACCCCTTTGCAGGGATGTTAATACAAAAAACATGACAGTTTCCTGTTTATTCCTGGGGCCTGCCCTCTCACGGCCCTGTGACTCTTTTGTTTCCACCAAAGGAGTCAGTTGAGATGAGAACATGAGTTGGGTGATGTAGGCTGGTGTCATCTTTGAACTGAAAAGATTCACCACCCAAGTACAGTGAGGAGAGACAAGGAAAGCTTGGGACGAAGCTCTATCCAGAGACCCGGGGTCACTCAGGGATTCCTCGGGCAGCGACAGCCTAGGAGGACTTCCTGGGGAAGGAGGACAAGAGGATCTGTAGAGATGGACAGGAACAGAGGATGAGCCTGGATGCAGGGACCACAAGGTCAAGTCTCAGGTTGCTCTCTGACTCCTGTGGGACCCTCAGATGGTCCCTTCCCCTCTCTGGGCCTCAGCTTATCCCTCTGCGAAATGGGAGTGATGATACTGCATTGGAATGACAACGGTTGTGCCAACAGGAATGAATGATACACAATGAATGAATGAGTGATGAGCAAGTGAGAGGCTCTACTCTGAGCCCACAGTGGCAGCTGACTCCAGGGTAGCCAGAACTCCCTTCTTCCCAGGGCCCTTGGTCATTTATTTTTGGTTAATTAAATGGTAAGATTTTCGTGTCTGATTATTTACTGCCAGCCGGCTTCATTACCAGTTTCCCCATAAATCACAGCAGGGAGCCAGCTCCAGCTCCCCGCCCCCATGCCCACGCCCAGGCCGAAGCCCCCAGCCCCGACAGAGCCAGCCTCTAGAGGACCCCAGGAGAGACAGGTATGGTGACATTTCCTATCCCGGATGGCTGCGCCAAGACTTCTCCAGACCCCTGCCCTCCCATACCCTGCCCCATCTGGACCTGCTGCAGCCTCTGACTCCCAGTTTCAGGAAAGACGTCATTGCCAACATCCCCATCCAGAAGATTCGGCCTTAGCATGTTGAGATGAACATCTCTAGGTTCTTCACAAGCCTGAGCTCATGGCAGTGATTAGACCCACTCTACGGAGGAGGCTATGGGGGGTCCCACCACTGTCAAAGGGAAGTGAGGATTAGAACCCAGGTCTGGCTCCAGGACTTCGTCCCGACCACCCTGCCTCAGTGAGGAGGGAGGCACCAGTTCTAGGGTCTGAGGGACCTGGAGTCAAGGGACCTCAGCTCTAATGTCTATTAACTGCATGACCTTGAGCAAGTGCCTTCACTCTTCCGGGCCTGTTTCCCCTGTTATCAGGTGGGGACGATAATATCTCCCTCTTCGAGTGTTGGGAGTGCGGGAGGTGACGTGCCTGGACAAGGTCAGACTCAGAGGCTGCACTCCACGCTGCGCACCCGCTGTGTTCCTAGTACAGTACCGGCTGGGGGTGTATCTCACCGTCAGGGTGGGGATGCCCAAGCAGAGGCAGCAGCATAGGGAGGCTGGGAGGTCCCGGGGGACCCCCCCCGGCTATGTCTAAATAGCCCCTAGTGGGTCTCAGATGGTACCCCAGGCGGCAGTATCCCCCGCAGGGCTGCTGCCCCGGCCTGATGCTGATCCCTGGGCAACCCCAACCCTAGGTACCCAGCCAGGCAGCGGGGGAGCGGTTCTAGAAGTGTTGAGTACAGGAAGACCCCCAGGGAGCCATGTTCCATGGAATCCCTCTATTTCAGCCTTCGCCACTAAACAAAGGAAAATCAGGGGGGCAGAATGGAACAGGTCACCCAAGACAACAAAGGGAGCCAGCTCCCCCATCTGACAGGGGGCTCCAGGAGGCAAGAGGGACCCTATGCCTGGTCCCAGTTCCACTCCCCATCCCCAGCTCCCAGCCTAACTCAGAATGAGGGTTCAGTCCCTATCTGTTGGATGATTAAATGGGTGGGAACACATGAGAACAAGCCAATGATCAGATAAACAAATGAATGAATGCGAGAATGAATAAACAAAAAGGGATGATAGAATGGAAGAGAAAGGAAGAGAGAAAGGGGAAAGGGGAGAGTGGGGAGAAGCCAGGCAGTAAAAGCAGGTCTGCACAGAGCAGCTCCCCAAAGGCAGCACGGTCCTACTCTCTGGTCCCTCTGGTGAGGAGGGCCCGTCTCCCTCAGCCCCAGCCCCTCCAACCAGAAGCCTGAGGGAACCTCGCTGTGGCATCCCCCGCAGTTCTGGAGCTCAGGGAGGCTTCTGGCAGCCTGGAAAGCCAGGCTGGGGGAGGCAGGTTGGCTTTGCCAAGCCCTCAGCCTAGTCTTTAACTATTACATTAAGCATCTGCTTTGCCATTCATGGATCAGATAGCATTTTACCCCTGAGATATTTGATTTTATTACTTTCCAGGGAGAGGGCCAAGCAAGTGTTCTTATTGATTTGCACATTAAATATATTAGTAATAAAACAACATCTCCGTAAACCAATTGTAAAATCAATATTAATTGGTACCAAAATATCACAAGTAGTTGAATTACAATTAAGGGAGGGGGTGAGCCCTGCTTCAGGGCAGAGGGTGCCGAGGTCCCAGAAGGGAGCGTGGTCGGGGGACCAGACTGCAGTGTCAGGCAGACCTGTGTCCCCCTCTCTGAGCCTCTGTTTTCTCATCTGCTAAATGGGGTTGATCATTCTAGAAGCCGAAGTTTGGTGTGGATTAAACGAGGTAATGCAGGTCCACGGCCTGGCAGTCACAGGCACCCAGTAAATGTTCTTTTCCCTCCTTTTCCTAGTCCCTACTGCAGGCCATGTATTAGTCTTTCCCACTATAGTAAGAAAAGGCACTATCTGGCAGCAGGAGAGAGAGAGAGGTGTGGGTGGTGGTGGGGGAAGGGAATAGCAGAAAAGACAGGGAGCTCTGTTGGGGGTGCACTAGTCTGGGGGGGGGCTTAGTATACTGAAGGAAGGTCAGGGTCCACAAGGCCCTTTCTATTGCTCAAATAAGAGAAAATAAGTCAACCAGGGAAACTTGAAGACTTCCACAAGGGTTGGCCCAGAGTACTGACAAGGGAGTTCGGGGTGAGCAGGGAACCCTGGGTATCGGGCTGGACCAGGCATGTGACTGTCCCACAGGCTAGACAGCCAAGCCGTGCTGGCTGTTCTCCAGAGCAGGGTGGCCGGGTTGCTGGTGAGGAGCCACTCGCTGTTGGCTGACCACCCCCGGACCCAGAGAAGACCATCCCAAGGGTCAGCCCCACAGCCACAGAAGACCCATTCTCCCTGGCTGTCCCCAGCACTACTCACAGCCCCAGGTTCTCCCAAAGGGCTCAGGGTGTCCCCTGGAGGAGTCCCACACGGGCCCTGAGGACCAGTCCCCTTGACTCCCTAGCGTCTGTGTATGTGGGTGTACGTGGTCTGAGTCGGTCGGTGGCTAAACTCCCACAGTAACAATCACAAGTATTCCTCACAACAGCCTTGTGAGGGCTCTCAACTCTCACCCCTATTTTACAGATAAGGAAACGGAGGCAAGAGAGGGCCCCAGCCTAGGCAAACAGCCAGCAGTGGTGGGCTGGGCTTCAAACGGAGGTCTGTCTGACCCCGGAGCCCACGCATCTCTCCTGCTCCTGGTCCCACGGGGATGCCGATGGCATGCCTGAGCTGAAGCACGCAGTCTCCAACACACATCTCCGTCCCTGCCACGGAATCCAGCCGACAGACCCAGTCGCCCTGCCGAGGACACTCTGGCCCCCTCTGTTGACTATCACACTCCCAGCCCCTCGTGGGTGTTTCAGGTTTCCCGGGCTCTTTAGAGATGACAATAATGGCGGGACTAATATGAGTAACAGTAACATATGTTGATGAAGGATCTTGGGCTCCGCAAAAAAACTTCACCAGCTTTTCCTAATTGATCGACTATATAGCCTAAGGGTTTAAGTTCACATTTTCCAGGCAGAATCCCCTCAGGTTAGATCCCAGCTTTGCCACTACTGGTTGTGCGATCACGTTCATCACCACCAGCTGTGGCAATGCCGCATAACAAAGTACCTCAATAGTCAGGAACTTACAGCAACCGATGTTTGCTCTCCCACCTCTGGGTCTGCAGGTTGAAGGTAGTTTAGCTGAGCCGGGCAGAACTTGGCATCAGCCTCCAGGCTCTCCTTGGATCTCATTGTGGGACCCACAGCTACACAGGGGCACGTTCCCATGGAAATGGCAAAGAGTGAGAGCCAAGGGAAATCACGGAAGCACACTCAAGACCACCATTCCCGTGGCGTCCACTAATATCCCACTGGCCGAAACAGGTTACCCGGCCAAGCTCAACATCCGTGGGGGTCTGGGGAATGAACTCCACCCATAGTAGTAGGAGTGACCTTGGACCTCAGTTTGTTCATCTGTAAAATGGAGACAGTGCCTGTTTCTACCTTTCCAAGTTACCACGGGGATCGATAACTTATCAGGGGATTGAGGGTGTATACATAAATCACTTAGCATATTGCCTCTCGAGGAGCAAGTGCTCGCCCCACGGGAGCTGTTCTCCATCATTCTAGTGCTAGAGAGACAATCACCCTGGATTTGAAGCCAGTGATGGTGTCACCAATTCTCCAAGGGCAAATACTCCCACCCCTACGTCACTCCCACAGGGCTTGGGAAAATAACTTGTGCCACTCCCCTGGTCCCAACCGGATTTTGCTGCTCACATGTCCTGAGCCTGCAGCAGCTCGGCCAGCAGGCGCAGGGCCCCATTGGTTGCCGCGAAGGTTGTCACTGCCTCGACTGACCACGTGCTGTGCCAGCAGTGGAGGATTTAGAGCGCAAGACCTCCCGTGGTCCCTGCCTTGACCTCACAGAGGCTGCCTGATTCTCTAGTGCTTTGCTTTGTCATCTGGCCCCCGCATCTGGGCCACCTGGAGTGGTAGGGGAAGCTGGCATCCTGGATCCCCATGTCACCTGGACCATTTCCTCACTGGCTGACTGAGAGTAGGTCAAGCACCCTGCCCAGAGTTCCCTCTGAAGGCTTAAGAGAGCCCTTCCTTGCCCAAACCCCACTGGACTGGGTCAGGCCCATTTCCGTCTCCCCTGATGCACGGCACATCCCTCATGGCTCTTAGCACAGCTGGGACTCCGTGGTTACTGGACACATGTTCAAATTCTGCCTCTTGTGTCCGAAGAGGAGCCCATCGAGGTCAGGTGACCCAGTCCATCTTGTCACTGCTGGATCCCAGTGCCCAATGCAGAGCCCAGCACACAATAGGACCTCAACGAACATGTGGCCTGCAGGCCTGGACGCATTTGCTGACCCCTAGCCAGGCATCATTTGGATGCCAGGAACACAAGCCCCACACACTGAAATAAGGAACAAGGGGCCTGGGGATGAGAGGGGTGGTTATTAGCAGAGCCCAGAAAGTGGAGGGACTTGAGCTTGGTACCAGACAGCAAGCCTGCTGCCTGCCTTCTCTCGGGGCTTCTGCTGCTTCTCCTCTCTCTCTCTCTCCATGGCCTGGCATTGACCCCACACCACCTTACACACCAACAGGGGCCAGCCGGAGACTGCTTCAAATCAAATTCCCACTTCCCAGGAGAGAGACTCTGGTTGGCTCCAGCTGCCGGTGGCCAGGTGTCCCCCAAAGTTGTTGCTGCCGGGACTGCCACTAGAGCAGAGGGGACAGATCTCAAAAGGGGGTGAGCTTAACAGACCCCCCCAAAAAGGTGGCATTCCCTCCCTCAGCATCAGTTCCCTCCTTTGCAGAATGAGACTAACCATAGCATCTCCTGGAGTCGTGAATGTCAAGTGCTCTAGCAGACGACAGTTGCTATTGTCACAGAAGCCGGTCCGTGTGGCATCACGCTCTGTGCCAAGGACTGTGCTGGGACCTTCCTCTGCATGGTGTGACTGAGTCTCCAGAACAATCCCTTAGGTTTGGGGCCTCAGTCGCTGCCACTTGATAGAGAAGAAAACTAGGGAACAGAGAGGGTAAGTGACTTACCCAAGGCCACAAAGTACTGGGATTCCGAAGTGGGTCTCTCTACCTCTACAGGCAGCATTTTTACATGCTGCTCCCCTTTGCTAAGGGTGTCCTGAGGTGGGAGCTGCCCCTAGGGAAGGGCAGACCAGAGAGCACTTTGCAAACTTCAAGGGTCACCTATGTCACATCTTGCTGAAGACTCCTCACACGGGGGCACCTGGGTGGTTCAGTGGGTTAGGGCCTCTGCCTTCGGCTCGGGTTATGGTCCCAGGGTCGTGGGATCGAGCCCCGCATCGGGCTCTCTGCTCAGAGGTGAGCCTGCTTCCCCCCATCTCTCTGCCTACCTCTCTGCCTATTTGTGATCTCTGTCTGTCAAATAAATAAATAAAATCTTAAAAAAAAAAAAAAAAAGACTCCTCACACAGACAGGAAATAACTGCTGTGGGGTTTCCCCAGGCATGTGGGTGTGACCCCCGTGGTGCTTCCCGGGTTTCTTTCAGGTCTGTGGCTCCCCTCCCAGGGGCT